>NC_022027.1:55202449-55206742 GCF_000317375.1 Microtus ochrogaster | reverse complement strand
TGTGCCATGGCATGCAATTCACCCATACACGTGTGCCATGGCATGCAATTCACCTACACGCGTGTGCCATGGCATGCATCCACCCATACACGTACAAATATATAGATATAACTTTTAAAATGAGGTATGTGGGCCAGGCAGTGTTGGTGTACCCAGCACTTAGCAGGCAGAGGCAGGCGGATCTCTGTGAGTTCCAGGACAGCCTGGTCTACAGAGTGAGTTCCAGGACAGCCTATTCTACAAGATCTAGTTCCAGAGAAGCCCTGTCTAGAAAAGGTGCCTCCCCCTTCCCCCCAAAAAGAAGATGTGCAGGTATGGGGTAGGGGAGGTCATAAAAACTGAGAGGGAGAAAAATAAATCAATGAAGAAAAACATAGGGGAAAAAAAATCAAGAAAACCGATAGGTAAGAAGACTTTAATAAACACATACAACAATCTAATAATGCAGCAATTAACAGTGCAGATTCTTCAAAACCAATAATAACCTCCGATAAAATCATCTCTCTCATCATGACCTCACCCTGGTGCTAGGAAACACCTCTGATAACCAACAATCCCTCCAAAGGTTGACCTTTTAATGTCTTACTTTAGAATCAGTGGTAAATTGATAAGTTTGGCTGAATGTTACTTTTGTCCTATTTCAAAAGGTTTTAATAAAACAAAGATGTCTCACTCAAACTGAAGTGCTCTACTTTACTTCCGAACCATCTGCCCGCCCGGCCGCTCTCCTGAAAGGGCATTTTGCTTCAGTCCCTTCACTAGCTTAGGCAAGCTTGGGACGAGTGCCACCTCCCTGTCCCTGCGGTGCAGACACTAGCAGACCGGTCAGAGAGCCACACAGTTCAGTTACAACTTGAAACGTTTCCCCCCGCAGAGCTGTAACAGTGGAAGTGCCGCCGAGCACATCGGTTTACAAAAGCGGAACCTGGGGATGGGACAGCACAAAACATCCATGTCTGCAAGCATCTGCTCAGCATGTGTACTGCAGACGGCTGCTTCCCAGGGGACTACGGAGAGCTCTGACTTGGGATCATCCTGAATATTTGCTTTCTGGGAAATACATATTTCCTTCTGAAAGAACAGTCCTAGAGAACGTATTTTAGAGAATGTATTGAATGATGATTTTATCACATTTTAATGTACTTTTGTGTGCATGCAGGTTGTAGTATTTGTGTGTCCACAAGTACCATAGCACAGGTAGAAGTCAGAGGGCTACACAGCGACACCATCTCAAAACAACAATAGCAACAAAAAGCGAGACAAGTTGCTCCGTTGTACACGTTAGAAGTATGGTCATTAATGTCTAATGCTACAACAGACCAATATTTGGGGTTGTCAATGCCAAGAAATACGAAGGTTAAGGATCCGTCTCAAACATCACACACTGTAGAGAGAGCCCGCCCTTTGGGGGCAGGACGGCCTTCTTCCTGTCTATAAATTGGGGTGCACAAACGCTGGTAACTTCTTCTTCCTGGCTCCTATTTCTGGGCATCGCGGGAACTTCGGTTGCGTGAGTGTTCCATTTATATTAAAGTTGCTTTTATATTATACCAATTGGCCTGTATTAATTTGATCCGCCTTCAACACACTGCACTGGGGCCAGGACCTGAGGTTGCTGATCATTTAGCTTGGTCACAGACTTCACACAACCTTTTTGTGATAAAGCTATAAACTTTCTTTCTTTTTGTTTTTTTCCACACAGGGTTTTTCTGTGTAGCCCTGACTGTCCCGGAGCTCACTCTGTAGGTCAGGCTGACTTCAAACTCAGATCCACCAGCTTCTGCCTCCTTAGTGCTGAGATTAGCAGTGCCTGGCTAACATCCAGAAAATGTCTGGTGTAAGACATGTGCTTGGCATTGTACTTATGTAAGATACCAAGATAGACAGAGTCTCTGCCCTCTTACAGCTTACAGATCTGCCCATGATTACCTTAAATCCTCTGGACCACTACAGTCCGGTCCAGCATTGTTTAAACACTCTGAATGTACTTCAAGAAGCAGAGATTCATTCTGTTACAGTGTGACACACCCCTCAAGAGGTTAGCTAACATCACCCACCACAGCAATACACATTCCTGAGAACAGAGACACACGGTGGGGGAAAATGAACACTAGTTCTTGCACCTAAAGGAGGTATAACACTGGCCTCGCATGCCCTAGATCCTGGGTTTAATCCTTAGATTTACAAATAAAATAAAATACAGATCACCAAATTCCACTCCAAAACTATTCTCCCTCTCTAACACTGTGGTGGAGACCCCTGCATCACTACCATGCAATTTCCCTGGGTGCATTGTTGCTACGTGAAGACAACGTTTCCCAGTCTAACGCAGTGAAACTGGGCCAATGGGATTGCAAGGAGTTCAACTCCCTGGCATCCTCTCTATAGACAAGGCTGCTTGATTCGGCCTTCCTTTTCCTCTGTTCAGCTGCCTGGAAATGAGAGGAGCGGCATGACTTCAGAGGCCATGTGGGAAGCCAGAAACAAAATAATAACTGACAAACCATAAAAGTAAATTAACAAGCCAGGCAGTGGTGGCGCATGCCTTTAATCCCAGCAGAGGAGGCAGAGGCAGGCAGATCTCTGAGTTCGAGACCAGCCTAGTCTACAAGAGCTAGTTCCAGGACAGACTCTAAAGCTACAGAGAAACCCTGTCTCAAAAAACCAAAAAAAAAAAATATACTTAATTAACATACTATAAAATCACATTAAAATAACAAACAGGATAGTAACTATAACAAAGTTAATAAACTTGTGAGAGGCAAAATACACTGGACAGGAAGATGATTTAACTCAGGCTAGTGCAATAAAACATTCACTAATGAGGGTTAGCTCAAAGTAAAGGGAGCCTGGACTCAAAAAGACTTGTAGAGACCTGAGTGTCGTGGGAACCTGGAGGCAGGAGAGATGGGCTCACCTCAGAGCACCCGAGAGCAGAGTGGTTTGTTGTGGTTTTCTCAGATCCCCAAAGAGTGAGGCGGGAGAGGTCTGGGAAATGGACGGATATGGGGATGTCTTCCAGGAGTTGGGCTCGGGAAAACACTGTCAGACTGAATACAGGAGGAGGCAGTAGGGGCCCTTGGAAGGTTACAGCAGGGGGGCAATGAGACTAGGTGCCTGTCTCACAAGACAGGAAGAATGACTAACTTTACTCTTTCAGTTTGGATAGCTTGGATTGGATGACACACTTAAGCAGAGGTAAGTCTGGGTGGAGCTAAGAATGTCAAAAATGAAGACCAGGGGTGGACCTAGGAGCATGCAAGATGGGACACTACTCAAGGAGGCAAAAAGCAAGAATCACTAACACCCAGAAGACGAGGACAAAGGGGGTGGGGTGGGGGAGAGCAGAAGGAAGAGAGGCGCTAGGAAGAAGTCAGCCTGGAAGCCGGCACAGGGACTTGCTCCAGGTGGAGTCCTAAACTGATGTCTGTCATTCAGCAGTCGCGGAGAGGCTAAAGGCAAGGCCACAGCTGCCTGTGCAGGTGAGAGCCTGCTGACAGCAAGCTGGGACCCAGGGGGCACCTGGCTCAGGTGGGCCAGGACCAAGCAGGAACTTGAATATTTGCTTCTTTCAAGTTGCCTGGAAAAAAACAAAAAACCCAAGGGCAGGCAGCAGCAGGAGGGAAGGCAAGCAGGCAATCTAGCCGAGGATGCACTTAGGCCAGAAAAGGAGAAGCTGACCATCACCGGGTGACAATCACAGAGGCGTCAAATTATATACCACAAACACATTCTGATGAGGAATATAATGAGCACGTGTGTGCGCAAACACACACAAACACACACACACACGGCTAGTTCAATCTTTACACCTTTATAAAGAAATAAAGATGAAGGAATTCCCATTCCTGTAAAGTTCCCTTTACCACACTGGTGAACATACTCAACAGTGAAACTTTAAAGGGTTCTCTTTGTACAAAATCTGAAGTGGGGGGGAAGGGTGCACTGTAATTCTGTGTAATCACACCCCTTCCCCCCAAAACAAGCATACGCATGCACACAAACACACACCCACGTAGCCATGAGTGAACAGCTCTCATAGTGCAAACAGTATCAGACTCTCCACTGGTCCTAACTTCCTGGGAAGGCTAAACATTCAAAGAACTCAAGTTAGATTTCACTGAAAGGAAGACGGCGTGGAAAGAAATATTTATCCTTTCTAAGGAGGGTCCAGTGACCTAGCTTGATTTACTCTGCACTTCCGTGACCTCAGGTTTTGGGGGGAGGGGGCTAGGGGGCTGGGGGAAGGGAGGTGTGCAGGCCATCTTCAAAGGGCAATCTTAGGTTGTTATG
>NC_022027.1:55179104-55201701 GCF_000317375.1 Microtus ochrogaster | reverse complement strand
TGGCCGGATGGCCACTTTCTGCGCACAGGGTTGTGAGGAAGCCACGCCGGTGTGGCTTCAATGACTCAGGTCGCTAATTCGCTAATGTCACAATCACAGGCAGAAGAAAAACCAGGCTTGAGTTGCACAAGCCGAGCCAGAGACAGTAAGCCACAGATGTAAATTGCAGGCCTCCCCCAAACACTGCCATCAACCTCCAGGAGCTTCCTGCTCCATCAGCTCTGTCTTAATTGCTTTTCACTCTGCTGTTGAAAAGCAGAAGTCCACCAGGCTCTGGCCACCCGGGGTGGCATTAGGGGAGTTTCTCTCACACAGCCCTTTAAAGCTCAAACAAGCACACCCAGTTTTTAAGGAAATGCCAAGAAGGAGCAGGTTGACGGTATTTTCCACTGGTTTAAAAATAAATGCATTCTACTCTTGATAAAAAGTGTCTCGGAATTATAGGAACAGGAAGCAGCAGCTGGACATTTCCTGAGAGTCCCAGTGAGGAACTCCCCATTGAGACAAAAGCGATCCAGAGGTTGGCGTCTGCTCCAGGACCTGCCCACTCCAGGCCGCTCCGGGCTGCCAGAGCTGGTTACCACAGCAGATGGTATCCAGTCCCATTAAAAATTACTACCCACTCCACTCCCGCAGCTTCAGTGCCCAGCAGGACCCTGGCACTAGGAGAAGGGACCTCTGCTCAGACTGAAACAGTCTGCCTTTCTGGCTCACTCTAGAGGCCTCAGGAGCCAGGGCGGCAGACAGAATCCCGAAGGAGGCTGAAGTCTAGCTCCGTGCCTCTGTTGGGAAGAGAGGAGCTGATCATAGCTGATGTTCTCAGCCACATTACGTCTCAGTTCTCACATCTGCGAAATGGCAAAGAGGTCACCCACTTCATGGAGTGATATAAAGCAAATGAGACAACGACCATGAAATACTGCTGAAGTCACAACTGAAATAATGTACACTTAGTACCACAGGGGCTTCTGGCCCCAATATTCCACAGAGAACATCACTGCACCTGAGCCTTAAGCTGACACCCAGGAGAGGAGGCCATCGTGCAGAGTAACTGCCACCGGCATCACCGCCACCGGCATCACCACCATCGTCATCACTAAGTGGGAAACTGCGCCCTAACTCCTGGGCAAGAGTTCAAGTCAGGGGCTGGGGAGGCGGGTAAAAGGATCTCAGCTCAAATTCCCCAGAACCGATGTAAAAAGTCCCATGTGATGACAAACATGCCTGTCACCCCAGTGTGATAAAGACAGGCGCTTCCTTGGGGCTTGGCAGCTGCTAACCTGGCTGGAGAGTCAGGGAGAGTCCCTAATTCAAGAAGATAAGATTGAGAACACACACACACGCACGCACACACACGCACACACACGCATGCACTCAGGCACGCACGCACACACTTCAAGGCATTTGAAACACATCTGGCAGTCTGCGAGGGCCAAGCAGGAGATGGGGAATTGTGAAAGCCCCTTATATTTCAGGCCTGTTACTCTGGGCAAATCCCTCCACCTCTTGTGCAACGTGATTCACCCACTTGTCACCAGCACCGGGCTAGTGTCAGACAAAAATAGACGAGACCCGGTTCCAGCTCTTGAAGAACTCTCTTGGAGGCCAGGGTGGGGGATGGAAAGGAGTGACATATAAACAAATTAATTACAAAACAGCGGGACCCAGGACAGGAAATGACTAACTTTGTCTGAACTTATGGAAGAACTGCTCTAATTTGTAACCTGGGAAAAAACAAGGGAACCAGACTACAAATTCCACCTATGTTTGTGTTAACTAAACCTCTGAGAAAAAATCTGGCTGGAAGAGACGGTCCAGTGTCCACATGGCACAGCCCCTACAGCTCACCTCCTTAGAAACAAGGAACACACCACATAAAACAGCACAGATGCCGCCAGCGATAGAAAACTCCAATACTGCAAGATTCTTAAAAAAAAAATAAAACAACCGTCAGAGCACTTCTAAGATCAGAATGATGCTTTGTAAGTCACCGCGGTGGAAGCCTGCCCAGGTGTCCCCATACGGGCCACAGCTATTGGACAAAACACCAGAGCCCGAAAGGAGGGATGGTTTTACAAGTCCCTAGCGTGGCTATGGGCACTTGGTGTCTCTCTGCTTCTCTTTCCACGCTCACAAAATGGGCGAGGCTTGGCTAACAATAACCGTCGTAATGGCCACCTGCCTCCAAGGGTCACTCAGACGATGAACAGTGGTCAGACAAAGAAGCACACGGACCCTTTCTGGACACTGAGTCAGGATGACCTGAGTTAGCTGCTACTGTAAACTGCAGAAGTGAAACAGCAACCGTGTTCATTTACTACAGTCGGAGAGTGCTGGCCCAGCATACACAACTAGCTGCTCTGATTCTCGGTACCAGAAAAAATGGTGTGTGGGTAGAGACGGCATCCAAGCGTTCAAGGCGATCTTCAACCAGAGCTCAAGACTACATGGGACCCTCGTAAAAAGCAAACAAATGACAAATTACAAAATTTAAAAATGCTAATTTTTTTCTTGCTATTCACAAATGTTCCCTTAAGGTTTAAAGTTTTAGATTCTGTCTAAGCCTCCATATTTCATTTTTTAGAAACAGACAGATGGTTCACTTAGTTGATAATGACATCAGGTCACACGCTCCATGTGTATGTGTGTGTGTGTCTCTCTCTCTCTCACACACACACACAACTACACAATTTTAAGGGATTTATCCTAACATGAAAACTTATTTCCAGTTGTAGATAAGAAGTACATGTGAATATAGCCTTAAGGTGACAGGATGAAAAAATCCTATTTTAGGAAATAACACACTTTTAACGTGATTCTGCTGGAATTCTGAGTATTCTGGAATGACAGAAAAGCAAAAACAAAGGAGAAATGTTTTCACATTCTCATTAAACTCTTTTCTCCACTAGTATAGATCATTTTTAAAATCTAGTTTACCAAACTTCAAAACTAAAAGAATTCATTATACCACTGAGGTTGCAAGCAAGGCTGGCCACCCACCAAAAGGACAGGCAGTTTAAGTAAAATTACTTTCATTTCTTTCTTTTTCTCCGAGTATGGGAGTTTTGCCCGCATGCACGCATGCATGTCATATGTGTGCCATGCTGGCAGGGCCAGAAGAGCTCGTCTGAGTTACAGGTGGTTGTGAGCCATCCTGTGGGCGCTGCATCTGAACCCAGGTCCTCTGCAAGAGCAGCCACTGAGCGTTCTTAACCGCTGAGCCATCCCTCTAGCCCCAGTTCTCACTCTTCTCTCACGGTATTCACAAGGAAACTTAGGGAGTTACTCGGACTGGTCTCAGTATTTTGTCATTATTACATGGTCACTGTCTGATGAAACAGGCTGTATCCAGATCAAATTAAACTTCTATAAATCAAACTGGATGGTTTAATTGTCAACATCAACAGCACTCAACAAAGCAAAAGATTCTGTATTTAATATTTAATATATTAAACATTATCCACCCGTTGACTGTAAGCCAAAATCAACACTTCCTGACTCTAGGGGCCTGTGGTTTTCATCTTAGTCAATAATACATAGGTTTGGACCTCAAAAATCCATCAGTAAACCTGCTGCTGAGGAAGGGTTACCAGAACTCTAAAAGAATAAGGAGGTGTGTACTGGGGGGGGGCGGTTATTATGCTCTTATTATATTTTAGAAAGAATTTTTCTATACAAACAAAAAATTGCTTTACTCTTTGCTTTGTTTCTAGTCAGGAAGGCCCATTGTGTAGCCCTGGCTGACCTGGAACTTGCTCTGTAGACCAGGCTGGCCTTGAACTCACAGAGATCCGCCTGCCTCTGCCTCCCACATGCTGGTATTAAAGGCGTGTAGTACCACTGCCCAGCTTGGTTACTCTTAAAGCGTTTTAAATATGTCCACAGGAAATGAAGCAAATTAATTAATTCAAGCTATGATTTATCATGATTCTAGTATGTGCTGGGCACAGTAGGGGAGGGGTTTTGTGAGATAAGTTCATTTAATTGGTTTAAATCCTTTAAGCAAATTATTTCCACAATTTTTCACATGAAGAATAATAAAACACAGAAATGTTACGCTGTGGCTTCTCAGCTACTTGTTTGAGATCAAGTAATAAGTCAAACGACGTCTCTGCAAAGTGATGGAGCTAACGCCTTCGTCCAGAAAGCAAAATTAAATAAGAGAAAATGACATTTGGGTGGGGGGGGCAGCGCTAGAAATGGGGCCTTGAACATGCTAGGCTGGTAAGAGTTCCACTGCTAAAACACATCCCAGCACAACTGTGCTGAAGGATAAATGAGCTGAAGAGCTGGCAGGGTTCCAGAACGGCCTAATGTACTCAGCTTCTACAGATACCCACAATAGCTCCACCACAGACAAAATCCTAGCCACACTAGCCTGTAACCGCCGAGTAACAAACAGACTATCACAGTGAAGAAATAATCCGCCCGGCTGACAACTGCACCACCGGCTTCCTTTTAGGAAAACATCTTCTATTGTTTTGCAGGGAGGCCAAGTTTTAGAGAAACATAAGGAAGAAAAAAAAGCACTGACATGTTTCTTGACCATGACATTAGATTAATCAACCCAGTCCTACGAATCAGAAATTATAGTGACAGAATAAAATGCACTGCCAAACTTGTGGCACATGCCTGTAATCCCGGCACTTAGTGAGCTGATGCAGGGGGACTGGGATTTCAAGAGCAACCCTGGCCACATGAGGAGAATCTATTTCAAAAAAACCAAAATGAAACAAAAATATAAAAGCTGGACCTGCTGGTACAAACCTGTAATTTCAGCACAGGAGGCACAGACAAGAAGATCACTCACAAGTTCAAGGCCAGCCTGGGCTACAGTTACTTCCAGGACAGCCTGGGCTACTACATAGTCAGACTCTACCTCAAAAAAAGAAATAGCAAAAACATAGGAAACTCATGTTTAGTGGATAAAACTTTTTGAATACACGCACACTACAAGACTTTAGGTGCCGGTGTGAGGGCAGCACCACACCAGGTCACCGTTAACCGGCAGGGTGACGGTGCAATCACAGATAGAAGATGCTAGTCTAGAATGGACTCAACATTTGAACAGCCCAGTGCAAACTACTAAGTCTGTACAGAGCATGTCCATGCCTAGCCAGACAGAGGAAAATGATTCCCTTAGTCTTCCTATCATGTGCTCAATCACGTCGTACGACAGTCTAGTGTGTTTGGTCTCCTCAGGAGACAACACAGATAGTCCATTTACCGGAAGTTTTAAAAGCTAGAACAGTCCTCAAAAGTCAGCTCCATGTCACATGGGCCATTGCGGAGAAGCCATACTCAAAAGTGGATCCTGTGTCCCCAAAACTCTTCCAGGATGAACCCACCCAAGCCCCAGTTCACTTTCCAGCAGGGAGAGCCACCCAGTTCCTGACTGCACACAGCTAGCTGCTGGGTGTAGCCAAGGTCAGATTCCATGTGTGGAGGTGCAATCTGATGACCTGGACCTGCAGGTACCTTCATGGGCTCAAACTGTACCATGTAGTTCCTACTTAAAAACTCAAACTCCAATGTGCCCCACAAGTGAAGTCTCCCGTCCCATTGCAAGGCTGGGTGACCTGGGCCGTCTGAGTTTCCATACCTTATTGTCCACAGTTCATTAGTGTAAATACCAGGATATACTGTTGCTCGCCCAATGAAAAGCACCATTTCAGGGAAGGGACTTGTGTGTCTTACTGATCTCTGGTTATTTTCTTACCTGCTTCTGGCTGCCTCAGACACAAGACGCATGACAAATGGCTGTGAAATGAACTCTCTGGAGACCAATGTCAAGAATTCGCTTGGCATTTCCCTTTTTTGGGAGGGGGTCTATACTAAATTCTAGAGATTTAGCAATATTTCGCACTCACAAAACATTTTCAACTTAAAAAAAAAGGAGGGGCTCCTGCGGATATTAAATGTTAATGAAAATTCACTAGAATTTAAGTAGTAAGTTCAAATGAGTGACACAGGAACACGGCCCCAGTGTGTCAGATCTCCAGGACCTCTGCTCTATCACCACCCTGGGATTCACCTCTGAGAGCTGTTTCTTCTCTGTTCCTCTGCCCCTGGATATGTGGGGCACGGACCCCACAATGCTCAGTTATAACTCAACTGTTCAGAAGAAAGAGTGAGCTCATTAGTGCAGAACCCAGAAAAACTAAAACACTTGGAGGGAGGGAAAAGGGGGAAAAAAAGTCAGGGAAGAGTAGAAATAAATTTTAACAAGTGGTGTAATTTGAGAACAAGGTTACGTGAGGCTGATGGGGAAGGGGTAAGGGACGTATGTGTTTTGGCCTGAATGTGTTTAGTTTTCAAGCCAGAAACAAAGGCTTATGCAGGACTTGTCTGCTCTTTTCTATTTGTTTTTCTTGTTCAAGTTCATCCCTGGCGATCAGGGGACAAAGGTAGGAAGAAAGTGCTGGCTCTCCGGCTTTTTATAAAAGCACGGGAGAAGGCAGGAAGCCTGGCACCTGAAGACAGTGTCTTCGGTGACAGTCACAAAAGCCTTCTTGCTTGAATAAACGCTGACAGGTTCCTCTGGAGGGGTGTGGGTTACCCACCGGGTGTTTCTTGTAACACAACACCTGCATTCAGCCGAGCAGGGCTTCCCTCAGACCTGCACCAGAGCTGCTGACAGGCTGGAATGCATGAGCAGGAAAGGCAACTGAATTCAGCTTGGCCGTCCTGGCCAGTGCGGCAGAACTGGCATGACTCAGCAGGTTGCAACTGTAACCCTTAACCAGTGGAGTCCTTACCCAACGCCTGCTGTGGATGCTTGTGTACGGACCGGTCTAAACCGAGAGCCCACCCAAGAAAAGCGTGTAGCACGAGCTGGCTCAGCACACAGACATGTTTTGCTCATGAGACTCAGCCCTTGGTCTTGGGTGGCAAGCGGCTCCCCTGAGACACGCAGCCAGTGGCTGTCCTGTTCAACTGCGGTACTGAGCTAGGGCTCTGATGCCGAGAACGGCAGGGTGGGGTGGGTCTGTGCGATTCTGTTAGTTAAACACTGTCAACGTCCAAAGTGGAGCTGTCAGCAACGCCAAGAGTCATGAACTGGCTTGGGTGAGGACAGCAGCTGGATGTATTCGCTCCTTTCCCAGCTGATGGCCACCACTCAATCCTCTTTGGGCTCTGTCATATTCACTACAGAGGCCCGGCAGGCGTAGTCATCAGGGCGCTTTATGAAGAGGAATCATCAAATACAGATTAATTATTAAAAGGGCTGTGAAGCATGGCAGTAAAAACAGCAGGGAAGGTGGTGACCGTGACTGTAAAGCCCTGGCCAATCTGTGAGCCACAGGGCTTGTCTCTCCCTTGCGAGACCTGAGGAATTGAAAGGACCCTTAGGCACACTCCAGGACCTCACCTTGAGGGCATCCCTGGACAAGTCCACCCTGGAGGGTACCCCTGGGAGTCCACCCCTGGAGGAGTCCACCCGGCCGCTCCTCTGCCCCACCCTCCTCACTAACTCTTCCAGCATCCTCTGGCCTCTTTGGTAGGTCAGGCTACAGAGGCAATGAACTCCAGACTCCTAGCCTGCAGGAATAACATAGGTGGCTTTCCCGCCAGCTGCCTGCCAGCTTCTGTTGTCCTCCTGAGCCACGGAAGGGTAGGTGGTTACCCGGGATGAGCTCTCAGGAGGCCAGTCGGCCATGTTCTACAGAAAGTATCACCAGTGGCTAAAATGGCAACGAGTGGCTAACAGCCAGCCTGACCCTTTACCTTCTTCAGTGGTTCCGAATGCGGGAGAGGGGCTCTCACGTTTCACGGTGGGCAGGGAATGTTCAAGACAGATGTGCAAAACTATGGTAAAAAGGAAGCTAACAAATCTGCTTGGTCTTATCTGAGAGTGAACAGTCGACCAAATCTCCACCAAATTCTTCGGAAGATAGTCCAAAGGCATGCAGAAATTTCTGAACCAAAATGAAATTTTTGCCTTAAGAATTTTACCCATCCACCCATCCACCTGTCCGTCCACCTGTCCGTCCATCATCTTCTATCTAACTTGTATGAGTGTTTTGTCTGCATGTGTCCCTGTGTCCCCTGGGCATGACTGTAACCTGAAGCAGAGCAGAGGCCATTAGCCTGCAGGGAACTGGAGTTGCAGACAGGTGTAAGTCACTACATGGGTGCTGGGAACTGAACCCGGGTCCCCCAGAAAAGGAGCCAGTGCTCTTAATGGATGACATGACTCTCCATCCCCGTGAGCGAAAGCTTAAACAATGAATTTAATGACCCAATTAGAAGCATCACTGATGACTTAGCCATGGAAATGGGAAAGCTTCTCCCAGACATTTTATGTCACGGCTCCAGATACACATGACAGATGAGGATTCGAGGTAGAGGCTGCCGTTTCCTGGAACGGAGAGAAGCTGCCATTCCTTTATACGAGCTACTTAAAACTTTCAGTAAACGAAAGAGGCAGCTCCAGGCAGAAGCTGGACCGCAAACTGATTGTAAATACACTGTGTTCTCCATCTTATTCAGCCCTTGAGCCCTGAGCTCCCCATGAACCCAGTGTGAAGGGAGAACTCAGTATTTGACAGAAGAGGCAGTGAGACACAGAGCCGGGTCTTTCCATAATAAAAACAAATGCTTTTTACTTAGGTCATGATTCTCAGGTGTGCCACACCTGTCCCTACGGTTCTGCCATGCCGGGTGCCCAGACCTGGTCACTGAGTGAGTGGCAGATAGGGGCCAGGAAACATGCCAGCGAGAACCAAATGAAATTACCTGAAGCCAATGTAAACACCAGATGGTTCAGGGGTGAGGGGTGAATTGAGAGATATCCCAGCATTCTTTGTGCTGGCCAAGCCTCCACCACTCCCAACTTCGCTTCCTCTTCTCTGTGAGGTCAGCAGAGTCGGGGAACAAACACACCATCCAAGGAAGAGCCCTGGATCTGCCAATAAGCTATGGAGCTAAAGCTAGGTTACTTACAAAGTCTAGCCCTGTCTTTTCGTATCAATAAAGCAAAGAATAGTGAGTGCAAACATTTACTAAGTCCAGACACTAGCACACGTATCTCAACGCCGGCACATAAGCACGCGTGTGACTCTGGCAATGACAACATATATGTAACATACTGTAAAAACATGGACTTGGGGGATACTAAGCCAAAGCTAACTGTCCCCCTAGACAGCCACACACAGAGCCTCTAGAAAAGGTCCTTTTATTCCGAGCCCCATGGACCACAACCTGTATTAGTCACAGTTGCTCATCAAGGGAGCCATCCTGCCAAGACCCATGCCAGGACTGGGGAGTTAGGGAGACCAAGAGAATGCCTGTTTGGGTTGAACTGGTTTGGGGCAACTCTGAGAATGGGTAGCAGCCAACAGTACACAGATGTGAGATTCCAGCCTTAGAAACCAAGTGCCCAATCTATCTGATCTGTCCACTTTGTTAACAAGGCTTCTTACCACTGCCCCTCTGTGGGCTTCCTTGAAAACCTATAGCACACCTTTGAATGCTTTTAATCACTGCAGAGAAAGCTTAGGCCTCAACTCATTTATAACCTCAGGATTTCAGGCTCTATACCAGCCTCCTCTCTCCTGTCCTGCCCCATCATGGCGCTCAATTGCAAAAGCTGAAACTTGGGGAAGGTCTCAAGAATGCCAGCCAGGAGAGAAAAAAGAAACCCTTGGCTATGCCGACTTGTCCCAAAGTCTGTGTGGCTTTGGTGAGGAAGTCAAGACACTGAGAGAAAGAAAAGAGACGCCCAAGTGCTAAAAAGATCATATTGCATTCCCCCAAACAAAAGATGAATGACACAATGAACTACGCAATACGCACAAGACGACAGCCTGGATGTTTTGCTCTGAGCAGGGAGTATCAGATTCTTTTATAAACACTTTCTGGTGGCGGCTGGGCTTTCCAGGTGACCTTAAGCCATGTTTACTCTCTATCTGGTAACCCAGTTTGGCACCAAGGAGTCCGTCCAGACCCACACGGAGCTTGGTATGAAAGAACAGGGCGGGCCAAGTGGAAACGGAAGTAGGAAAAGACAGTGGGAATGAGGGGGTGGACGGGGCAGCGGCCAAAGCAGCTGGGGTCAGCAGTGACACAGGCAGAGAAGTCATCAAGATGTCCTGACAGACCTTCCCACGGGACCTGAGCCGGCTCTTTCGTAGGAAACCACGGCCTGTGGCGAAGGCTGGCTCAAGGCCCAGCTGCCAGTTAGCAGCAAGCAGGAACTGAAACCGGCCTTCCTGGTGGCCCGGGTGCCCCACTATCCACTGAGCACACTCCTTTACACGCACAGGGCATGGGAAAAGAGCCAACCAACACCAGGACTCAGCCAGCCAGGGGAGAAGCCAGTGCCATGTGCTGCCAGAACCAGAGGCTAGTCACAAACCCCTGGTCGTCACACTGTTTCCCTGTGTATATGGTGTGCACGTGTGTATTCAAGTTCGTGTGTTTGTGTGTGTGCGTGTGTGCGCGCGTGTGCAGAGGTTGCCATCAGGTGCCTTCCTGAAGCGCTCTCTGGCTTGAACACACAGCTTACCAGCTGGCCTGTTTACTCCAGGATTCCCTGCCCGACTTCCACATGCTGGGATTATAGGCGGCCCCTACAAGGGACCAGGCTAAGATTCCAACTCCCAAGAGGAGCAGACACTTTTACCGCCTTCTCACTTAACTCTTGATGGAGACACGTGGTCTTTTCGCGGCCTCTTTACTGGGCTGGACATCTACGGAGCACAGTCAGGCTAGAATAGCACAGGATGTCTGCATGCCTGTCTTCTGCCCCTCCCACATTCACCCAGCATCTCCGAAGAACTGAATCTGCCATTGGATACTTTGAGGACTATAGAGGAACCGGGGCTGGGCTGGGGTGGGGTTCCCCCAATGGCCTAAGGACAGTTCTGCACCAACGTTGTGGTTTTTCTCGTGCAGAACTGGGGCCTTCACAAAACATGAGCATGAGGCTCCAGAGAAGCTCCAGCTCAGGGTTCCGTATGGATAGAGTAGTTGCGCGCGCGCGCATGCACACACACACACACACACACACACACAGAGTCCTTTGAGGCGAGGACCCTGTTGATTCAACGTCCACCTCAAATGCTAAACAGATTAAGCTTGACTTGAACACACATTATTTTTAACCACAGGTTTCTGATGGACATAAGTCATTAACCTTTCTTCTTCCTCCCAGACACCTACACAGAATTAGGCAAACAAAGCAGGTGGCTGTTAATCCACATCTGCTTTCCTTACCTACTGAGCTCTGCCCAATCCACAATAACAACACTTCTCCCAAATGAAAGAAAGGGCTGAAGGATCCAAGCACCCCCCCCCCCTCCAAGGTTCTCTTCTACCAGTGTCTCCCGGTCGGTCTGTTCCTCCTACTGCCATCAGGGCCCATAGGAAGCACGCCTAATCTCTAGACCAGCAACTCGTTCTTCCTTGATGCCCCCAGACCATCATGCCTCTCTTCCTCACTTGGTTTTCACTAAACTTGGCTTCCTCCTGGTCACGACAGTCATGTACACTGCCTAGCACACAGAATAAATATGTATTTGTAAGACGTTATTACACATATACATTATTTAGCTGGGTTTCTTTTTAGAGACAGGTTTCCTATACCCCACA
Organism: Microtus ochrogaster; assembly: GCF_000317375.1. Lineage (NCBI taxonomy): Eukaryota > Metazoa > Chordata > Mammalia > Rodentia > Cricetidae > Microtus > Microtus ochrogaster. Next base: position 55,190,106 of record NC_022027.1, on the reverse strand, counting down.
CTGGCCTGGAACTCACTGTGTAGCCAAGAATGACTCTGAACTTCTGATCCTCCTGCCTCCACCTCCTAAAAGCCAGGATTACAGGTGCACCACAGCCCCAGGCTTATGCGTTACTGAGGATTGAACCCAGAAGGCTTAAAGTGCACTGAGCAAACGCTCTAGCAACTGAACTCCATCCTCAGCCCTTTCTTGTTGTCTTGGCTGGATTTCTACAGTGATGTGTAAGGGACAGTGTAAGGTAGAAATTGGTTCCATTTTTACAGAGTAAGAAACTCGGGGGTTTTGCGGGACCCCTAGGCTATCAGTTCTGACACCTGCATTTTTACTGGACTGCATTATCATCATCAGCTGTCTCTAGTAGTGTTTGCCGAGGGAAGGGAGTGGTCTCTGGTACTGATCCAGACACATGGTGACTCGCACACGAAAAACAAGCACGGGAGACTTTCTGACACGGATGGGCTCGCTGTCCTGAAAGCAGAGAGCTGATGGGTGTGGAGATGAAGCTTATATTCACCCTTTTCCCCAGGGACTTCCAGCTGTAAGGCTCAGCAGAAAGGTCTGCTAGAAACAAACTCGATTCAAGCAGAGCTTATCTGGTTATAAGGTCACGAAACAAACTTTCTGGCTAGCTGCTACAGGACATCTTGAAAGAACTCGACATGGGACACCCAGAACTGCTGCCAGATTAGACGGAACTTGGATGTGGCTGATTCCCCACAAGGGCCCACAGAAACAACAAAGGGCAGGAACGTGGGACATCAGACAGGACAGGGTTAGTTTTAGTCTTTGACCTTTCACAACCCTCCAGGGCATCTGAACTTTTCAGCCTAGGAAAGAGGCTTTAAGGGTGGCTGCATTCAAAGATCACACAACACTAGGTCTCGCCCCAAGAGACATTGCCTATTTAGCCCAGGGTGTGTCAGTGCATGGGCATGCAAGCTGTTCCACAGCTCCTCTGCAAGTCTACAGCAGCTACAGGTGAAACCTCAGATATATGCAAAGTAGCTCACCCAGCTGATTACAAGTTAAGCCAAGAAGCACCTATAAGCCCCTGACACCTTATGTGTACCGGGTCAAGACACTTAAGCAAAGACCTCGGAAATGGAGGCCCTGGGTCTCAGGCACTGGTCCATTCCTTTGTCTGGGAGATTTTCCAGCACCCACCAACATGTTCAAGCACAGGAAGCTGCCTTCCTTAAAGGCTTTCGAGAGCTTGTGCTTAGCACAGGTGAACACAACAGCATAAAAATCTTATCTTGGGACAGTTGTTTATTAAAAGTAATTTATTTCATATAAAAAACAATGAAGTGCCCTGGGGTCGTTCTGAAACATAAACCTCTGTACACTCCATTCTGGTCGGGGACTGGAGCCAGGAGACTGAATTTGATTCTCCTTCTGCTTGCCTCCGGGTTTGGGGTGCCCAGGTCTGAATGCATTTACTGCCTGCGTGACCCACAGCAAATGAGTTGTCAGACTCAGCTTCACTCTCGTCTCCTGGCCCACAGGAAGTGAGCCTGCTCTCTCTGCAGTTTGTGAGAACTGGGAAATATCCAGAACACTACAAGAAGCTCAATGAATAATGCTCAGCTTCCCTCCTCTTCGTTAGTGCGGCACAATCCTAGCCCGAATTCATATTCTCTTTCCTTCCCTCCCACTCTCCCTCCCTCCCCCAACCCTCCATACTTCCCCATGCAGCCAATGAGGATCCCCCTGCCTTCATCTCCTGAGGGAGCGCTGGGATTATAGGCATCTACCACCAATTTGAAGCTCGTGGTACTGGAAATGGAACCTGGAGCTTCTTGTATGCTAGGCAAGCGCATGACCCTACACCCCAAATTCTCCTCCTTTGGCTATGCGCCCATCCGCCACTACCCTAGCTTTCTTCCAGTGAACTGGTTCAGATTTAGTAAATGTTTGGAATAGTCTTGCTTCTGCATCAATGGACTATGCTACAGTGACTGTATTATACCAATGGCTACTTGTTGGCTCAGGTTAAAATTTTTAAGGTTATCAGGAGCCCAACATTTTCCTTGCCAATATCAGTTGCCTGTGGGTCCTGAACCAAAATCAGACTGCAGCCACAATTGAGAGACATCTTTCTGTTCCTCGGCGTGTCAGGAGGGACAGTCTGAAAAGGACACTGTGGGAGAGCCGTTCCTTCGCTGCACCTGGCAAACTCTGGCTGCTCCTCATCCTAACCCTGACCTTGCTGGGTTTGCACAGCCCTTCTGCCTGTGAGCCGAGCTTGATAACACCACAGAAACCCACAGGGAGATAGCTACAGCAGACAGACGGGGCAAACCAGGTTACTCTGGACAAATCAGTTAACTCCTATCAGCAACCTCTTCTTACAAACAAAACAAAACAAAACAAAACAGAAGTAGCACATCTCTGCTGGAGTCTGTGGAAATGACCTGCTACAGGACAGGACCTGGTCCACTGTGCTACAGGACAGGACCTGGTCCACCATACAGCACACAGTTGGTATTCATTAGGTGGTAGTCCCTGTGGCAATTTCCTGCTGGTGCAATGACGGAGGAAGGTCATTGGTTAATTCAATAAAGAAGCTGCTTGCCCTGATAGGTTAAAACATAGGTGGGAGGAGTAAACAGAACAGAATGCTGGGAGGAAGAGGAAGTGAGGTCAGACTCAACAGCTCTCCTCTCGGGGGCAGATGCCTCAGAGAGACACGATGCTCCACTCTTGCGGGCAGAGGAGAGAGCTCTGCTCTCTGAGGCACACGCGATGAAGCTCCGACCCAGGATGGACATAGGCTAGAATCTTCCCGGTAAGCGCACCCAGCTGTGCTATACAGATTATAAGAAATGGGCTAGTCCAGGTGCGAGAGTTAGCCTAGAAGAGGCTAGATAGAAATGGGCCAAGAAGTGTTTAAAAGAATACAGTGTCCGTGTAATTATTTCAGGTAAAGCTAGCCTTGCGGGCAGCTGGGTGGCGGGACACAGCCCCGCCGCTCTTATTACTACAGTGCAATGTCCTTTGGGGCTGGAAAATTTGATGCCCTTCCACCTGACCAGGGATCCTCACACTGGGAGTCTCCAACCTTCTCTTTCGAAGCCCCAGGGTGTATACCTATAAATGTGTAAAGAGTCCCAGCCCCACATTCTATCTAGAGCCTGCTCAGTGAGAGTTCATGGCCTTGGGTTAGGCAGGAAGCAAGGTGGGTGGACCAGGCACACAACAGTGTGGATCTCTGCACATTTTATCTAAGGTGATGTCTTATAAAACATGATTTCTTTCTAAGAAAAAAAAACTATTGTTTAGTGTGTGTGTGCGTGCATGCATGCGTGTGTGTGTGTGTGTGTGTGTGTGCGCACGCGCGCGCGCGCACGGACATCAAGGTTAAAGACAACCAGTGGGAGGAGCTAACGTTTTCCTTTCACCTGGTAGCTCTTAGAGACTGAGCTTAGGTCATAAAGCTTTGGTGCAATACCAGCTGAGCAGTCTCACTAGCTCTAGACCACAGGATTTCTAAGGTCTCTTTGTGATCAAAGGTTCACAACCCCATCTTTATGGCCATTGTATCTCCCAAGTTGTCCTCTCTGCCACCTGCTCCTCACCTACAAGAGAGTTATCTTACACTAACCTATTCCCACCTATTCTGACCTCTGTATTAAGCCCTGAAAATTGATCACATTTCTACCAAACCACTTGAGACATGCATTTTGGAGCAGGGGCTATGCAAAGCAGGTAGTGTGGAAATCTGAAACTCATTCTTTTGATTTAGATCTAAATGCCCCCTTACCTCAAGACCCACGTGCCTTCCCTTAGCTACACAACCGATGGAGGGAGAATGAACCTTTAAGAGCTGAGCCTAGCAGAAGGAAATGAAGTTACTGGAGGCACTGTCGTAAAGGAAGGACTGTAGCTTCTGCCTTTGCTTCCTCTCTCGCTTTCACAGCAGAGGTAAGCAGGCATCTCTGCCAGGTACATGCTCCCGCCACAGTAAACTGCCCCTGGTCCAGCTCAGCAAGGTCAAACCCTGGAACATGCAAGCCTCTGAAATCACAAGCCAAAATAAACCTTTGCCCCAAAAGCTGACCATCTAGCGTACTTCATCAGTCATACGAAGCTGACTGACACACATGCCTACGTCAGCCCTGTTAGAGCAAGGTACTGGTTCACTACCATGAGATTACATCATAAAGAACATAGTATACAGTAATGTTTTCAACACTTACTAGGAGATACACTGTCTGCAACATTATAATATGTTTAATATTACAGTAATGTTTTCAACACTTACTAGGAGATACACTGTCTGCAACATTATAATATGTTTAATATTACAGTAATGTTTTTAACACTTACTAGGAGATACAATGTCTACAATATGAAATATGTTTAATATCTACCTGCTGATACATCTTTTGTTTCCTGGTATTTCCCATGGGCACATTACATCCCTAAGGCTAAGGAATATTCTAGAGTACCAGACTTGGAAACATTCTGTCCTGCGCTTTACAAATTATACACCGGTGCACTCTGCTTTTTTAAAAAAGCACAATGAAGAGATTGCTAGAACCCTAAAGAATAAGGTGTGATTATTCACTTATGTAGGGCTCTTTCAAGATATCTAAAAATAATTTAGCTACAAAAGTTCAAGGTCTCAGCAGTTTTTCAGAAGCCCAACTGCTACGTAAAACAAATTGTGTCATCTATAAATAGGAACTTGTAGATACACACACGTTATCGTGAAAATTATGTAAGTAAAATCTGTTCACACAGAAAGCTAGAAACTAAAAATAAACCGAAAGGAACAAGTAGGGACAATCTTTATGCACACTTGCACCACATCGACATTTATACCTTTTCTCAGAGCTTGTCAGAACCACTTGCCTTAAACATAGGCAGATGTTGGGGATGGGGGTGGAAGGGCTCGGGCAGCTAACAAACAACCTGAAGTCATTTTTGCTCCAATGATCAGTGTAAGAAAACAACTCTGTCAGGTCTTAAAATAAGAAAAACAAATTGCACTTAGAGACCAGCTCAGAGGTCCAAATATATATAGATATATATATTTATATAGATATCAATCCTTCCTTTCCTTGGCATCAATATAAGAGCTCCCCATGTCCTCCAAGCATATTATTATACTTTTAGAAATACATGATGACTGTAGATCAGCCATGCTACTTCCTAGTTACCCAGCACACCTCTGTGTCTAGACAAGCACACAGACTCTGAAACTGTTAGCTCACTAAGAACTGAGTGGATGGTAGCGGGTGAGGAGAGCTCTTTGGGGTCCCTTTTATAAGAGACCTTAATCTGTAGGCACACCTGGGCGCCAGGGATGACAATGGAAGGACCTGCAGCTGGGCGTTCAGTGGTTTCCTTCTCTGGCCTCGGCAGGACCTCTCACGTCATTTACGTGAAGGGTTTCCCTCGCCTATAAGACAACGTGAAGGGTTTTCCTTGCCTATAAGACACAGACACACACACGCGCGCACTCTAAGGGAGGAAAGATGCAATCATTTGAGTGATTACTTAGACCACTTGTATGAATATATTTCTATCACTCACATACAATTTGTAAATATATAACACCACTAATTTTTAGATAACTCCATTTACTTAACACTATGATGTAAAGCACTTTAACTTTATCTCGTTGGTTTACTTTGTTCGCAACTCATTGTTGGCCAATTCTTTTCCTTGCTATTGCTACTAATTGGTTTGGTTCCATTAAGACAGTGTTTCAATCTGTAGCCCAGGCTGACCTAGGATTTACAAAGTAGCCCAGGCTGGTCATGATCCACTTGCCTTAGTTTCTCAAGTGCGAAGATTATAAGCATGAGCCAGTCATCCCTGGCCCTGCTAGGCCACAAGTATCTATTAATTTTTCTAAATCCAATAGAACATGGGTTTGTAAGAATTCAAAGCTAGCTTACCTGTCTAAAAATAATGTTTAGAGAAAGGGTGTTCTGAACTTCCTGTGTTCTGAAAGTTGACACTCAAGAGACAAACAAGAATTGAAGGTCCCCTGCTCATCCTAGACATCTTCCAAGCCTTTCCTCTCACCCCTCCTGCTCGTCTGATGCTGAGACTGCACTTGGCTCCCTCTGAGACAACAGAAAAGCTAGAGATGACACGGAGATAGGAGCGGCAGCAGCAAATTATAGTCAGGGTGGCTTAACCCAACAAACATTTTCTCACAGTCCTAAAGGTCAGGGTGTGAGGTCAGGATGACAGCAGGGTTGGGCTTTGGTGAGGGCCTCTTCCAGACTGTACCCCTGCACAGCAAGAAAGGGCAGGAGCTCTTTGGGCATCTGGCCCACCTTTCTCCTAATACCAGGGTACCGGGCTTTAGATTTCAACAAAGGCATCTTATGTAGAACATAAACATTCAGGCTAGAACAGGAACCTTCTGCTTCCAGAATGTGCTATCCCAACAGGTTCAGCATAGTCAGAAAATTGTGCACAAGTCACAACACTAATGCTTTTCAAGTACCAAAGCGGAAGACTCCAAATCCTTAACAACACTGCTCCGTAGATATAGCTCCCGGATGGCTACTTTCTATCCTCTGCCTCTGAGTCTGCAGTAACAAAACCTTCAGTCCAAAGATCAAGAGCAGATCTGGGGCCACATTTCACAGCAGATGTTCCAGCATCTAAAGGAACACACGACCCCTTACAGTGTTCTGTACTGCAGAGAATCCTTACATCTACTCCAGGGAGGACATACTTCCCGGGACTGGGTGGCTCACCAACTCTGAAAATGTAGCATCTCCAGTGTCGCCTTTCAGCTGGTTTGCAGGCAATACTTTGTTTCTAGGGAAAAGTGCTAATTCCTTTCTGGCAGTTCTGTCTCTTCTCTTTCCTTAGCTATCTGAGAAAACTAGGTCAAATCTGACGCATAAAATTGGAGATTTTCTGGAGTCAACAGCTTTGTGTGTGTGTGTGTCAAAAATACCTGGATGTTACAACCACACTCTAGGTCACAGAATGCCTGGATGTTACAACCATCCTCCAGGCCACGGAAGTCTGTATATTCCCACCACACCCCAGGCCATGGAAAGCCTGGAAGTTACAACCACACTCTAGGCCACGGAAAACCCTTCTGTTCTTTAAGTGAGCAAAGCCCACGTGCCTCAGGACCTCAGTAATGGTTCCCTCTGCAAGACTTCATCCCCAGACCCCCTCACTGCCCCTCCTGTCCACTCAGTCTCCTCCGACAGCCATCTTCCCATGGAGGCCTTTGCCAACTGGTTGGTTTTCACCCCACTGCAATGTTTTAGATCCTTCCATTTTGCTCATAGTGTATTCTCAGCATCTATGGCACTGCCTAAGTCTGTGTGTAACTCGCCTTTAAAAACAAAACAAAACAAAAGCCAACAACAGTCTCTCTAGTAGCCCTAGAACTCACAGCTGAGACCAGACAGGCCTCTAGCGCAGAGATCCTCCTGCCTCTGCCTCCCAAGTGCTAGGATTAAAAGTGGGCACCACCACACCCTGCTGGCCTATGTGTAAAGAGGAGAGCAGAGACGGAGTTCCAGCTGTCTGACTTAACCCCAGCAGCACAGTGAAAAGATCCCAGCACTCTTAGCAGCATAAATGTCCTATGGGCCAGGTACACGTAACTAACAATGGGCTGAAGATGATAAGCCAGGGTGGCTGAGACCAGAACAAGCAATAATTCAGTGGCAGCTTTTGAGCAATTTTTTTTTTTTTTTGGTTTTTTCGAGACAGGGTTTCTCTGTGGCTTTGGAGCCTGTCCTGGAACTAGCTCTGTAGACCAGGCTGGTCTCGAACTCACAGAGATCCGCATGCCTTTGCCTCTTGAGCACTTTTTAGATAACTAACAGGAAGATGTGAACTAAGGGACCAAAGGTCAAAGCTCTACTCCAGGAGTGAGAACCCAGGCCCTGGAAAACAACCAGAAAGACGAGCTATGTTCCAGCAACAGGGTTTTCCAAGCCATAAGGACAGGCTAGAATGCCTCTCAGAATCAGCCGATCCAGAGGATTTGATGAACAGCGGGATTTTAGCTCAGCTTCAGACATCGCAAGAATAATGCTGGGTACTACGGTAATTATAATCAATACCACTGTTATCAGGACTATTAACGAGAACTCTCCATCAGCTGTTTCCAAGTACTCCAATTAACATGTGAAAATGGAAGGGTGAAAAATACAAACTTCCCCATCAGCAAACACGGCTGAAGTAACTGCTGAAGGAGGCCTCGTGGCAGGATGCTGAAGATCAGTGGCAGAAGGACAATGAAAACAAGACACCAGCACACGCTCACAGTAATTCCCCATCACACACGCACCGTGGGAGAAAACCAGTGATCCTCCAGTGGGCTGGCAGGCTCCACCCTGCGCAGACTCTGTCACCTGCTGTCCCGGGTGACAAGAGGCATCGACACTACAGCTATGTGTCTTAACATGAGGGACCAAGAAGAGAATGTCACTTCTGGGGTCTCTTAGCTAAAAGCGCACGGCCTCAATCCAATCATGGGAAAATACCAGAATGCCAAGCTGAAAGGGAACAAAATAACTTGCTGGCCAGCAGGTTCACTGTAAGAGAATCTACTAGTAGGATCGGGATGGTCGGGAACTGCATGTGATCTGTGCAGAACGAGGGCTGACGGGAAAATTGGTGGAACGAGGTGAAAGGTCTCCCAGTTGGCCAACAGCGGGTCCAAACACTTCTTCCCACTTCCTCCATCGTGCGACACATATGAACTAACATAGACAGAAGCTGGGTCAAAGGGTATTTGAGAATTCCATGCACGGTTTCCTTGAGCCGACAAATATTTCAAAACTAAACATTAAAATAATGGATGCACCTGAGCCAGGTCTGGAGATTCTGACGGAGATAGAGGCGATGAGGAGGCTGCTCACACCTCAGTGTGGCTTCTGGGAGTCCAGGCCAAAGGTCGTGAGGAGAAGATGAGAGAGCAGAACCTGGGGCTATGAATACCAAACCTCGGCTCCTCACAGAAAAGGAGAACTGTCCCGAGCTGCCGGTTGGCTCCAGGGTGGAGCTGACCCAGTTCCTGGTGACTCACCTAGAGAGCTAAGAACAGTCATCAACACAAGTCCTTGCAACACCAAGGGCCCGGTGCCTAAGGCGTGGCAAACATCCTCTTACAATGCCCTTGGAGCATCTGGGGTGAAGGGAGGAGAAAGGGGTTCAAGCAGACTGAGGTAAGGTCTCACTATGTAGACCAGGTGGCCTTAAATGCAACCTTCCTCAGTTTCCCTTGTGTGTGAGCTGCTATACCCAACGTCTGGGGCCTCTTGATTAAAATAAACACTTATGAGTATCACCAAGGATTCTAGTTTGCCTCAAAGCCAGTTTTCCCAATTATTAGGTCTTAGATCTCTGTGGCATATTTGTTAAAACGTATCCAGGATGACCAGCATAACGCTCTCCCAAGCACTTGTCATCCAGGATCCCATTCACTAGTGCCTTCTCCTGAGGCTTCTCGGCTTCTCGTTAGCTGACCTTCACAGCTTTGAGGAGCACTGGCCAGGTATTCTGTTGGGTGACTTTCCGCTGGGATTCGTCTGGTGTTTTCTTCATGCTTTGTCCAGAATTATGGGGGTGAAAAGTCAGCCCACCTTTTGCTATGAAGAAACGAGTAGCTTTGGTTTACAATAAAGTCATGCCATATACACATTTGTATCTGACCTGGTCAATCTCAAATGCATTTCCCGTTTGAAGAAGGCTGCATACATGTCATTTTATGGGCTGGGAAATACACCGTGTTTCAAAATAAAAGCCAAAGAGGACTAAGGATGGAGCTGTGGATACAGAGCTTGGCTAGCATGCTCGAGGTCACCTAGGCTGGGTACCAGACATGGTGGCATACGTCTGTAATCTCCAAACTCTGCAGATGCAGGCAGGAGGATTAGAAATTCAGGGTTACCCTCAAGCACACATCACATGCATGAGACACAACAAAACAAGAGCCCTAAGCAGACTCCAAGATTAAGAGAGCTTGCTGTCAGTCCTGCTAACCTGAGCTAGATCTCCAGAAAAAGCCACACGATGGCATTGTCTCCTGACCTCACGCTCATGTCACGGCACCTAGGCGTGAGCACCTGTCCCCGTGTGCACACACACAAAACAAGAAGATGAAAGACTTAAAAACAAAGCCAAAGAAAACACACTACTCACTTATTACTAAATGCTTTCATTTTTTTGTTGTTGTGTTTTGTTTTTTTTGTTTTTTTTGTTTTTTGTCTGCTTGCAAAGGAAAGCTGAAGAGAGCGGGCACCCTCTTCGTTGCTGCCCTGGCTTAAGAAGCCCTTAGTGCACACACAAGGGGAATTTCCTGGGTGCGCTAGCCTAGCAGAGCCACCCAATCCTCCTGCTGTGCTCCTGAGACTTGGAGGACAAAGAAAGTCAAGTGTGCTTGTGACCTGGAGGCGAGGTAGAGAAGACTCACCAGGGCCTCTGGGAGAGCGGTGCTTCCTGCCTTAGGACAACCAGCCGGAACTGGCTCAGGAGTCCAGAGAGCGCTGTGGATCCCTGGTGTCAGCCCCGGGTGGGACAGCAATGGGCACTGTAGTCAGTGCTCCTTTTCCAAGAGGCAAAGTATCTCAACGTACAGATTTCATTGTGAAGTAAAACAGAAACACCCGCTTACATGTCAGGAAAACCCATGTAGCCAGGCAGTGGTGGCGCACTCCTTTATACCAGCACTCAGGAGGCAAAGGCAGGTGGATCTCCTTGAGTTTGAGGCCAGCCTGGTCTGCAGAGTGAGTTCCAGAGCAGAGAAGGTTATACAGAGGAAACTGTCTCAAAAAACAAACAAACAACAACAACAACAACAACAAAAAAACAAAAAAAGAAGGAAGGAAGGAAAGAAGGAAGGAAGAAAGGAAGGAAGGAGGAGAAGGAAGGAAGGAAGGAGGAGAAGGAAGGAAGGAAGGAGGAGAAGGAAGGAAGGAAGGAGGAGAAGGAAGGAAGGAAGGAAGGAAGGAAGGAAGGAGGAGAAGGAAGGAAGGAGGAGAAGGAAGGAAGGAGGAGA
>NC_022027.1:55171529-55178996 GCF_000317375.1 Microtus ochrogaster | reverse complement strand
GAAGGAAGGAAGGAAGGAAGGAAGGAAGGAAGGAAGGAAGAAAGGAGGAAGGAAGGAAGGAAGGAGGAGAGGAAGGAAGGAAGGAAGGAGGAGAAGGAAGGAAGGAGGAGAAGGAAGGAAGGAAGGAAGGAAGGAAGGAAGGAAGGAAAGAAGGAAGGAAACCCATGCAAAGAAAACCAGGGGACACACATAGCAATGAGTCTTTGAAGTCTGTGGAAGAGGTTCTGGAGATGAAGGGCTGGGTGCTTTCCTACACAGGGCTGTGCACTCCAGGACCTCTCTGAAGCGTCAGCACACTGAGCTTACGGCATTTAAGTAAACAGAGTCCAGACAGCACATATCAGTAACAGCGAAAGGAGAGTCTGCAGACCCAGAAAAACACTTGGTGCTGCTGCTGACGTCACCTCCCTGTCCTTTCCCAGGGGCCACGACACAGCGGCACCTTCCCGAGACAAATACGCTGCTGCCAGCCCCACTGGAACACTGATGCAATGACAGCATTACTGTGTCCTCCTGACAGAGAAGAGCAGAGCTGGCGAGCAGAGGACTGGTTAAGAGAACAGAACTAGTTAGCAGAGCAGGACTAGCTAACACCGTCAAGGTCCTTGGTTCAATTCCCCGCCCAACAGTAACAACTAAGGAAGGAAGAGGGTACTTGTCAGGATCTGAATTTTCCTGGTCATTCTTCAAAAGAAGACATATCTCCATGACTGACAGTGCATGCACACGTACGTGCTTATTTCTAGACAGAATCAACACTACATATAAAGCTCTAGGCAGGAAGGCCCATGGGAGTGAACTTCAGAGTCAATCATCTCGACTGCCTTCTTCGTCTTCAGTAAATGCCCAATGCGTGGTGTGACTGAGGAAGGGTTGGTAGTTAACAGTCATGGGAAATGAAATAAAGGGAAGGGATTATTAAGCCAGAGGTCAAAGAGCACAGAAACCCAAAGGGAGTTTGGTTTTATTTAGTAGGCAATGAAGAGTACAGGTTCACACTACCCTGGAAGACCTTTAGAAAGTGAAATCACAGGCTTCGTGGCAGCAAGGAAATCTAGGAGTGATAATGCTGGACCATAACCCCAGCACACAGTGAAGTAGGGGCATTCACTGCCTGGAGTTCAAGGCCAGCTGCCGCTGAGGAGCAAGACACTGACTCAAAAGAGCCAGGCAGGAGAATGCAGGAGGGGTGTAGGGCAGAATAAGAGAGTTGCACTAGGAATTCTGCCGCAATCGGTGGTTGAGGCAGAAGCCGCAAGTGTTATGTTTAAAGGGAGCGACCTAGGTAGGAACTGTGAGTGCTCCCTATGGAAACAAAGTCCAGGGCACGAGGTCGGACAGAGAGCAACGCCAGGATCTGAGCTGCAATCCAGTTATTCATTTGCGGACTCTGCACTTCTCTGGCTCAGGCTGTGAGCCTGAAGGTTTCACAAGCCTCTCCCAACTCGGGGAGTAATGATAGTTCTAGTTCCTGACAGTGACTTGGATGAACGGGGCAGCTGGCAGAAGGATGTGTCAGACCCAACCTCACGTTTGAGACTCATGGCTCCCCAGGGTCAAGCATGAAAAAGCAGAAACAGCCAGCTCATCACTACAAGTCCTTTCCTAAAGAAAGTCCCATTCCCCTACCCCCGTGCCTGACCTCTTCCCGTTTTCACAGTGCATAGCATCATAGACGCGGCTTCCGACATTTGGATGTGAATAAACACAGCATTCAGGAGTGCTGTGCTGGTTGGTGCTGGGTAAATTTTTAATTATTAAGAGGTTGTTTTCCTTCAATGACTAATATCAGCAGACAGAAAGGGCCCCGCCTCAGCCAGACTGCATCACCTGCAGCCCACCCGCAGATGAACTTACGAGAAGAACCTTTTCCTTCAGAGCAAGATTTAAAAACAAAGAAGAAACACAGTGAGGAATCTGTGTTCACACCTCAGGGGCCTGCTAGAAAATCCCTTCTGTAGCTTTAGGTGTAGGCTGGGGCCTGGCGGATGTTCCTCCAACACATGGCCTACTTTCCCAGCAGTGAGAAGGGAAGGAAAGGTTTAATACAAACACTCAGCTTGCTGCTTTCTCTCCCTGCAAACTGTACCTGGAGAACGTGAGCAATGACTAAACACCCTCCCCTGGGGCTGGGCATCTGTCCTGAGAAGGTTGCTAACAGGAGGTGGCCAGCTGGACTTTCCCAAAGCACCTAGCTCTTCTAAAGTCCCTTTGTCTTCACTGATGGCCACACACTGCCAGAAGAACAGGAACCAAAGAATTATTTTACAAAGGAAGCAATTAAGGTCCCCAGAGACCAGCATCTTTGACACGGTCACCATGCCAACAATACCATTTGGACCGCATGTAAGATGCTGTGGAGCTTACTTACTGGGGGCTTCCATTACCCCTCTAATTTCCCACATCACCTCCAGCCAAATCCGGCGGTGCACATACAACACACACACTCACACACTCATACACCCATGCACAGGAGATTCAATGTCCTCTTACAGTCTACACAGGTACCTGCATGCACGAGCGTGCACATACAACACACATACACCCATGTACACGAACACCCATACATACACATGTTCACTTAAAAATAATAAATAAAAATTTCTAAGAATAAACCTTAACAAATAATCTTTCCACAGAAGCCTGTCCACCACGACCTCAGGAAGTCTCCTCTGCTCTCCTTCACACCTGTGAGCCCCACACGGGCCTTGTATGACCACGCGCATCCCTGTCACCTCTGGGTGAACCCCTCTTAAATGTGGGGTTTAGTCCTGGTCTCAGTGTGGGCTGAAAAGTCCCAGGAACAGGCTTATAACACACAGTGGTCCTGGATCAGCTGCAACACAGTGTGGGCTCTCCCCACCCTTCCAGCAGCTGCTTCTCCACACAGGACTTGACTTTCCAGCCCCTCCTGAAGCGCTACCCAATCACTCAGGCCCAGGATGAACTGTTTCCTGAATAACACTCAACTATAACTCGCAGAAAGACTTAAAGGAGGAGAAGGAAGGAAGGAAGGAACTCAGGCCCAGGATGAACTGTTTCCTGAATAACACTCAACTATAACTCGCAGAAAGACTTAACGCGAGCAAGGCCAACCCTCTCAGTGTACGGCCAAGGACCCCTGTCAGAGTGGTCTTGCTACTCTGGGCCACAGCTTCACTCAGCCTTCCCCTGGGGAGGGAAAAGCCCAGTGCTGACTTCCCTTTTCCAGAATTCCCTGGGCCCTGTGTCCTGGGAGATGACCAGGTGCCTGGTTTTCTTCATACTCTTCTGTGTGTCATTGGCTTGCCTGTCTGCCTGTCTGCCTGTCTGTCTGCACACACATGAAGGTCAGTACTGATGGTTAACCTGACAGAACGAGGATCCCCCAGAGGAACAACCTGTGGGTGTCCCTGGGAGGTGGATTCCCTGGGCTGGGATCCTGGATAGAATAAAAAGGAGAAAGTTGGCTGAGTTCCTCTTCCCAGTTTCCTGCCAGCATGACCCTCTTCCAGCTCCCATGATGGATTGTACCCAGACTGGGGGCCCAAAGACTTAAAACGTAGGCAATACCACAGGCGTAGTGACGCATGGTCTACAGGTCACACATTATCCTGCAGGTCAGGGCAGCACCGACAACCTGACTTCTCTCACACTAAAGCAATGGCACCTGGTAGCTGGAGTATTCTATAATTGTGCGGCAGTGAGGCTATGGTTAATGCAGTGATTTAAACACTGCACACAACAGTGCTAATTAAATCACAGAAACAGGAAGGAAAGAGATAGAGATAGTAGTAGTGGCTGGGATAAGATTCTAAGATTTACTTTGCAAAACCTACCAGAATGGTCTTACGATTTAAACATGTGGATAAACTTCATAAACTCAAGAAACATAATTTTGACACATCACGTTAACACTAAAATACTCAACTGCATCCTTCTGCGTGGTAAACGACCTGAGACGCAAGGCTGTCTCCTAAGGCCCTACTTGCTTTCTGTCTTGGGTTTCAGATAACTTGAAACAACATTCTGTCGGTGACTGTGCTTTCCTTTCCAAGCAGGTTAAACGTCTCCAACGAAAGCTGATGATTTAAACAAACACAGAGAATAGCAGGTGCCTCCACCCGTCACTTCTTTCAACACGGCAGATTACATGCACATGGCTGCTTTCTGTGTCAGCAATCTAGAGGATGGCTTTTTATTATTATTTCCCAAGATGTTTTCATTACAGAAGGATCATAACTTCAGTTCACAATGGAGCAAATGGTTCCCGTGCTTTCTGAAAATTGACAGCATACTACTAAGTACTGAACCACTTATTTATATATCACAAACGCAAAGTATCCAGTGCTCCGCAGAAAGGTATACATATGGAATTCTGGTCCTCAAAAACTACCGGTCCAGCAGTGGAGAGATACGCACATCTGTAACACTGGGAGGGTAAAGGAGAATTTGCACCTAGCACAGGGTGTGGGGCGAAAGGATACAAAATGTCAGAGCTGTAACAAGCCACAAAGCGGGGAGGACTCTGACTGGACTAGGAGGTTAGGGATAGAGAGAGCTGGAGATGAACCGCAAGAAGAGCTGGGGCTGGTAGGTAAGAGTCAGTTTGTCATCCCATGGGTGGCTTCAGGTGGTCACTGAAGGTATTCTGGAAATAACACAACACACATTATATACTTGGAAAGAACTAATCTGACATCCTGCATTCAGAATAGTCACGGATGAACACACCAGGAGACTAACAGCCCAGAAAAGGAGAGAGAAACAAGAGAACTCGGATTGGTGGGTGGAGGAAAGAAGTATATATACATGAGGGTACCTAGCCAGCTAGGCAAGAGCTGATGCCCTGCTTTCTTTCTGACTTACTAAGTCCCAAACCAAAAACAAATAACCACGTAAATATCTGCTCACACCACTTCTGGACCGCTCTGGGAAATATATTGCTGGTTACTCCATGTTTTTCTAGTTGGATTTTAATGCTTGCACGGTCTCATTTCAATTCAGGCTCTTGTGCCCTGTCTATTTCTCCAGTAAGAAGCGACACCTCCCGCTACTCAATCCCGATCATGTTGAGGCTAGCAGAGTGAGTTGAGCAGGTACAACTAACTGACTGCTGAAGACAGGCACACTAGAACCAGTGAGTCTTTGAGCGGGTACAACTGACTGCTGAAGACAGGCACACTAGAACCAGTGAGTCTTTGACCTCAAGATGAATCGAATGTGATCGATCAACACCCCGCTGTGCACTCGGGTGCCACATCTGATGTCTCACCCATGACCTGGAAACCCCACAGATTTAACCAGGAAACACTGACTGTCATCATAGTTCTTCCAGGTAAGCGATGTCAATGTCACACCTACAAGCAGACCATCCTGACAGCTTCCACCACGACCCCATCCTACAGAGCCTTCCCACGGCACATGCACAGTCTCTCTCCAGCAGCCCGCTGGCCAGCCCTAACTCTTAGCAAATGCTTCCTTACGTTCAGCACCAGTCAGTCTTCTCAGAACGTCTCATGATGAACCCAAGCTCTGCAGCTTATGAGCTTTACACCCCCAGGAAACTGATCACTGGGACCACAGATTTCTCAACAGAAAGCTGCAAAACCCCCTTTAAACAAAGGGAGAGGGAAAAAAAGAAAACCATCGAAATTACAGCAGGAGAAATGTTTATGTTCTTGACTCCCCTCAGCTGAAGTGATCAGACGGGGGTCAGCAGTATTAGGAGCGCTCTAGGAAAGTAGCAGGTGAATCCAGCAGGCAAGTGGACTGAGACGCCAAGCAGGGAGCTAAGAGGACCAGGCACACAGCCGTGCCTACTGCCATTCCAATCCGCCACACCACTGGAAGGCCACGGGGCACCAGGCTCCCTCCCACCTCGGGAGACCCAAGTTGCTGGTTCTTCCCGCTTTTAAATTAGGGGACATAAAAGCTGGTCATTTTCTCATCCTTTCAGCTTTATGCAAAATGAATTCATAAAACTCTCAATAGGCTTAATAACCAAATATATGATAACCAGTTTAAGTCCTTAATTATAAGATGAATTTAAAGCAGTCACACCCATGATTAGAACGGTGACAGCAACATACCAGAGTGTCTCACTCACCCACAACCCAGGGGATTAAAGAAATAATCTCAGATACATCTCAGAATTATAAAACAGAAAAAAGAAAGAGCACTCAAGCTAAAAGACAGGTCACCACACAGTCCACCCACTCCAGCAAGGCTTTATCTTTCCTTTAGGAGGGAGGCTTTGAGAAGGGGTTTCTGTGCAGCCTTGGGTGTCCTAGAATTAGCTCTGTAGACCAGGCTGGCTGAGAACTCAAAGATCCGCCTAAAGTGTTGGGATTAAAGGCATGCGCCACCACCGCCCAGTTACATCACATTTTCTGCTTACCAGTGGGTCTTATGGCATGGGTCTTATGGCAAGGTTTTATAGATTAAAAACAAACACAGTTTTGGAGGCCGGGATAGTGGCACAAATCTACAATCCCAGCACTTGTGGGGTAGAGGCAAAAGGATCAGGGGCTCAAGGTCAACAACAATTACACAGCAAGTTCAAGACCGGCCTAGGTCTATGTCAAAACCAAACCAAACCAAATCAAAACAAACCAAACAGCAACACCACTCCCCGCAAAAGGCACCTCAGGAACAGCTGCTGGTGCCAAGCACCTAGGAGCCACAGTGATCCAATCCCGGAGATGACATCTGAGGCCTACAAGCTTATCACTGCAGGATCAGAAAGTTTAGAAGTATATCTCTAAAACAACTTCATTTCCTTGGGGGGGGGCAGACATTTTTATAAGCTAGCTGGAAGTTAGCAAACCCAGAAACCATCTCCTCTCTGCTCCACTTTGAACTGGGTGACAGGCATGGATGCCCAGGGCTGGGGATCCAAATTCTGCTCCTCGTGATTGAGCAGTAAGCACTTTCAACCTGGAGCCAACTCTCCAGCCCTGAGAAGGTGGAGGAGCTGCCTGCACTGGCTTGTGTGGAGTCTCTAGGTGATGCTCTTTATCTTTGGGAAGGGTACAGTGCTGACTGATCAGAACTCGATACCGATGGGGAAAAGGCGGGGGATACCGTGATACAAAACTGGTAACGACAGCTGCCTATTTTTTTCACTTTTACACTTCCATCACTGCTGCCATCCACACAGATAACTGAGCGAGCGAGCATCTCTCGGCATTCCTGGGTCTAAATGATTCTCAAGATTAGGAGTAGTACTTACATAAACTCTGCTTCTAATTAAATACACCTACTTTATTTCTGAGTATTCTTACAGAATATTCCATCCACTTACCAGGACATGCCATAACTATCGGTAAAACCCAAACACATGCCACATCATCACCTGTGTCGTATGATAGAACCAAGAGAAGCCATTATCAGGAGCCTACACACAGACAGCAGGACAGACACCGGCACAGCTGCTCTCCAGCCCAGTACATACTACACTAGCTAGGTTCATATCCGCGTCACACT
>NC_022027.1:55161621-55171092 GCF_000317375.1 Microtus ochrogaster | reverse complement strand
AAATCTCAGTACTCATACACAGAAACTGCCCGCCATTTCTTAACACAAAGAAAAAGAAGTGGGGGTAAATATACAAGGATTACCAGACCCTGAATAACAATAACAAACTTTAATAACGGCAGTAAGCATTTACAAAGGTTTAACTATATGTAAAACAAAATCTCAGTACTCATACACAGAAACTGCCCGCCATCTTCGCAGGCAGGGACTATAAGGACCCTTAGGCTGAAGTAGAGAATGGTTTATGTGACCAGTATAAAAACCTGAAGTGACAAAGCCGGGGTCTACCAGTAGAACTCTTAATCCCTGTGAGAAAAAGTTCTTAGCCAGGTGTGGCGGCACACACCTTTAATGCCAGAGCACTAGGGGAGGGGACGCAGGTGATATAAATTCTAAATACCAGGAGAATTTCAATCGCTCAATCACAATACCCACAGGTCAAAGATTCAACAGCCAAACTTCAAGGGCAGCAGCTACTACATCGGATAGAGAGTAGAGACATCTCAGCCTTGGGGGAAAATTCTACTGGATAGCCCAAACATCTGACCAACTTTCTGCAAAGGCAAAACAGTAAATAAAACACAGATGCTGCCAATTTGGGGGTGATTAACTAGGCATGCCCTTCTGTCTTCCATCCGAAAGCTCAAGGATACTAAAGCCTCATCTCTAGTCAGCAGCCAGCTGTGGCGGCACTCACCTTTAATCCCAGCACTCTGAAGGCAAAGGTAGGAGGATCTGCTGGCCTACAGGGCCCACCCTATTCCAGAGGACCAGAGGTTCTACTTGGGCATCCCCCGTGGCCTATGTCCCACTCCCCGCAAATCCTCTTTCCCAACCACAGAGGAAACAACCCGGTTAGGATTATGCATCTGTAGAGAGGAAACCTTCGCGTTTCTCTCTTCTCATTTCATTGTCTTCCTCCTCCCAGGGCAAATAGGGCACTGCCCTCTACAGCATTGGATCTTAACAAACGTGACACATGGATTTGGTGGGCCCCTCTGCAGAGACTCGGTGGCTCTGAGGTGCCCCCTGGGGTGTATACGGCAAAGGGGCACTACGGCAGAGAGGTGGGTGGTATATTCCTCTTTGGTGGCTATGATCTCCAAAACCCAGAGACAGCGCTGTCACTCAACTTCAGGAGCCCCAAGAAAGGTCCACAATTTACAAAGCAGTTAGGGTGCATCTGAGGCTTCGAATTGGTCAGGAAAGGGTTTGAGAGAGGCAAGTCTAGGCTCCATAGCAGTGATTTGGGGGAGAAATCTGAAGAGGCTGGGGGGGGGGGAGGCTCATCAGAGCAGGGCTGACAGAGTTATAAAGGGGGAATCCCTGAATGGCCTTACACAACGCAGGCTGAGTAGCCCAATAACAATCATCTCCTCTGACAGAGGCTGAGAATCTGAGAGCCATCCTGCCCCTGGGTTGTGGGAGAAGAAGAAAGACTGCGAAGGATTCCTGTGGCAGCTGCGCAGGGATGAGCACGTCCGCAGCAAGAAGCAGAAGCAGAGGCAGGCAAGTGAGCCGCTCTCCCTTGGAGTAGCTCACGTCTGGGCTGCGGGCGGGGAGACCCTGCCCACACCACAGGAGGCTCCATCTCAGCTCCCCCTTCTCAGAAAAGCCTTCAAAACCCACCCAGGGTCTGTCTCTTAGTTGATCCAGTCAGGTTCAGGCTCAAGTCTGATCACTCCTGTTCGGGACCCAGAGGCAACACCAAGAACCTTTCAGGCTCTAACCGTTAATCACAGCGTTTTCTGTCCTTTGTGAATGGATTCTACTGGACTGTTATTAACTTTGACCTTCAACAAATTCCTTAACAATTTTACTGCCTCGGTTCCATCATAAAAGAAAACAGTTCAGATGCAAAGCAAATGAATTCAGGTTTGCGAACACTTAAAGGCACTGCTCGGTGTGGAGTGAATGGGAGGAGAGGTGAAGAGCTGGAGGTTAAACACTGAGTACGTTCAAGTGTCTTCCTGACACCTGACATTCCCCTCGTCGCTGCCCTGTCTCCTGGTCCTACTTCATTTTCTTGTTAACATTACTGGGCATCTAATTAATATCCAAGGGATTGCACGAAGCACAATTAATAAAAACCCAGAGGATGATATTGGGGCTCAGCCTGAAGATGCTGGCTCTTACCTCGACCTCCGTCTGAAACGCGATCCTGCCCCAAGGAATCCCTGAATGAGACTGTGTCTGAGAGCTGTCTCCTTGCATTTTATATACTCTCTAGGACTGGGATTAAAGGCGTGCACCACCCGGTTTCTATGGCAAACTAGAGTGGCGACTGGGATTAAAGGTGTGTGTTATTCCAGCCTGTTCTGTAAGGCTGACCAGTGTGGCTGTTTTACCATCTGAACTTCAGGCAAGCTTTATTTATTAAAATATAAATGAAATTATCACTACAGATGCAAGCTTCTTAGGCTCAGTCACTACATGGCCTTTGTGGGCCTGACTTCACGGCAACAGTGTCTCTGGTTTCTGAATCAGGGCCCGATGTTTACTGGTGGTTTATGATGTGGATTATGAAGTGGGTGGTGGCGACACATGCCTTTAATCCCTCAGGAGGCAGAGGCAGGCCGAACTCTGAGTTTGAGGCCAGCCTGGTCTACAGTAAGAGTTCCAGGATAGCTGGGGCTATGTGCTAAGACCCTGCCTAAAAAAAAGAAAAGAAAGAGAAATGAACTATGAGTGAGAGAAGGACACTTGGCTCGCTTTCATGACATCTGTAAAGACCAGGTAATAAAATATTTTATGGCCTCTCACTTTCAATAAGGTGCATATTTAAGCACTTGTAATCTAGTATAGTCCCATATTAAAAAGAAAAAAAAAAGAATTAAAGAACATCTCCAAAACTGACATATTCCAAATCACGCTCAAAGAGTCCAACTAACTACTTGACCTATATAAGACTAGATTATAGCTTCATTTACATATTTTCTTTGTCCTGAAGATTTTTTTGGTTTTCAAGACAGGGTTTCTCTGTGTAACAGCTCTGACTGTCCTGGTACTAGCTCTGTAGACCAGGCTGGCCTCGAACTCAGAGATCCACCTGCCTGCCTCTCCCTCCTGAGTGCGGGAATGGGGTGTGTGCCGCCTTCGCCCATGGAGAATAGTCCTGAGAGGCATGGATGGGGTGGAGATTTACCCCTCAGCAGGGGTTTGCTTTACCCACACAACCTGATTGGATTGAAATCGGGTGTACTTCACCAGGTCTGATGGGTAGGTGAGGCCCAAGGATTCGGAGTCTGTGTGAGAAAAGCTCACTGTAGAAAGGTGTTGGCATGAGCAGAGGAGAGGCAGAGGAGGCTTGACCAGCAGAGGCCTGGTAGAGCCAAACCGAAATGGCTGTACCCACAGACCTCACCACATCCTCCTCTATTAATCCAATCACCCCCCCAACCCCGGGAAATGCCCGTGGTTACTGTAGCAGGCACTCTTCGCGTTTTATCTACCAACAGGACTCTGCCTACAATCACACTCAACACCTTCCATTCACACTACTACAGAGAGGAGACTGGTAATCTTTTCAGACACGGGGAGTGGAGAGGAAGGGAGAGGCTAAAGGGCAAAGACTCCGGTCTTTACTGAGCTGTGGGGTGTTTGCTTTTATTAAAGGACTATAAAGTCAATTAACAAGCAACACATCCTCCTCGCTCCTGTCCTACATTACACCTCTCAGTGAACACACGGAAATACTTTCCTGACCGGCAAGGTTGCTCAGTTGGTAGAGGCACTCAAAACCAAGCCTCAGAACCCACATGCTGGAAGAAGAGGCCCCTTCCCAGGTTGTTGTCTGGCCTACACATGCCTACTACGGTGTGCACAGATACACAATAGATAAATTAATGAATGACATTTTACAAGTACAAAATAGCTCCTGTTTCCGAATCAGGAGTCAACAGTGACAGATTCTACATCGGAAGAAAACTGGCTCTTCCTCCTCCGGGCTCTTCCTCGTTAGTGATGGGCTTGGCTTCGTGGAAGTGAAATTTAGTCATTAAACAAACTGCCACAGACGTTCTGACGGTGAGCGCCGTGTAAGGACCGCGCGAGCGAGCCCCGAGTGCCACAGACGTTCTGACGGTGAGCGCCCTGTAAGGACCGAGCGAGCCCTGAGAGAACTAAACCAAAGCTGGATTCACTTGTCTCCCGAAGAAGCAGGATGCTTCAACGCTCAAGATGAGCCTCTTGTGACTTCTTGTTTCCATGGTGATAAATAACATTGGCTGCTACGTGTGGTCTGGCTTACATCTATGAACAAGCATTTCCTGATGAATGGCAATTCCCACAAGATAGAACTGCCCAAATATTTTAGGCAGATGATGAGAAAAAAACATTCTACACAGAAAAAAATGAATAACTGGTTAGGTCACCGAGCAGGAACAAGATGATGCTTCGGACCTAATATTCATTTTCGCAAAGGAAGCCCCTCTGCTGATGGTTTAGTATTTCTGTAAGAACTACACTCAGGAAAATAATCGAGGTACGGGGAGAACATACGTACATATTTCTACATTAAGAACACTCAGACCAGGCATGGTAGCCACAACTTCAATCCCAGCAGGGAGGCAAAGGCTACAAGAGCTCTTTGAGTTTCAGGCCAGCCAGGACTACATAGTGAGACCCTGCCTCAAAAGACAAACACAACAAAGGAAGAGAAGAGAAAGAGGAAGAAGAAGACGATGACGATGGCGACTCAGGTTTTATGAGCAAACTTAACAAGATTATACATCTGGGGATTTTGAGGACTGTGCCAAGATTTTTATTCAATTGCTTAAATCATGTGTTATGGCCAGGGCATATTTCATATTTGAATTCTTCAGCTACAGCTTCAGTTTTTCAGAAAGGCTTATTTGTAAACAGGGGACAGCTAAGCCTTGGATTCTGTGTCACAGCCTTCTTCCTGGGAAGGCTGGTGGTCTCAGAGAGGTCGATATCAGGTTCCAACAGCAGGACCCGGCAGGAGCGTATGCCGGCAGCATTCCACGGATGCTGTCTGCAGGGCACGTCTGGACACTACCCACACCGTCAGTCCATCATGGACACACACACGGAACCTGGTGCAAAGAAGACCAACACTGGCGGGGAGCCATGAACGTCACACGCAACTCAACCTCACCACTTCCATCTGGCGCTCCCACTCAGTGGTTGGGTGTTTCATATCCAAGGCACTGGGCCTGAGATACTCAAGGGACATGTATATGATCATGTATGAAACGGCTCCCCCTTCCACCCTTTTCCCGTGAGGCAAAGGCACAGAACCTGAACCCCTTCTCTGTATGCAAACTGCACATTTGGTGGGGCTGTGGCATTTGAAGGGAGCGGTGAGGACAGGTGGAGGTAGTATCTTCATGTTCCTTGTGTTGCAGCCTCTCCCTGCCTACAAGAGCCTGTACACACTGTTTCTAAGAAAGCTTCAGCACAGCTGCCTTTGATGAGAACAAGACAGCCGCTCACAGTCTGGACAGAACAAGGAAATCTCCTGGGCTGGTAGCGCAAAACTCAGTCTGTTTAAAAAACCTTCTTATTCTTCGTGGGTCACGATCGTTCCCTTCCATATTTCCTAACATACCCACCAAGTGAACTGGACATAAATCTGCTCCCAAACGTATGGAAAAGGGACTAAATATTTAAATTTAGAAGCAGTCACAGAAGTTTTGCACACACCTTACTAAATACTACCTGCACGGCCCAGTACAGGAGGCTTAGGCTACAAGGCTTAAGTCTGGATACGCAGGGTCACCTGACAGGCAGGAAAGGGGCAAAATGGGAAGATGTACTAGAAGCACAACCGCCTACAAAACTCAAACCTTTGTCAACTTTCACTTCATGGGAATAAAGTTGTATTGAGCAAACAGAGCCTGTAGGAAAGACAAACAGCTCAATGCGGATATATACTGGACACATCTCTGACATTTCTTTATTCTCAGGGACATTGCCTTGAAGATGTGGGTACAGGAACAGACACTGGAGAATGCAGGGCTAGTGACGAAGAAGACACACAATGAAGGTGCTCCGGGTGGGGCATCCTCAGAGAAGAGCTCTGTCCCAGGAAGAGGAAAGTGACTGCCAGGCAGGCGTGCGATCCCCAGCACCAATGTCAACAAGCCTGGCGTGGCAGTGCTGTATGCAGACGGAAGGGCGGACAGGAAGATGCTTGGAGCTTGTCGGCCAGTCAGTATGGCCAAAAATGCGGGCTTCAGTGAGACCCTGTCTTAAAAATAAGGTAGAAAAGCAAAGAGAAGGAGGCACCCAGCATCAGCCTTTGGCCTTCATATTCTCTCTCTCTCTCTCTCTCTCTCTCTCTCTCTCTCTCTCGCTCACACACACACATGCACATACACACACACGTAAACACATACACAGCAACAAAAGTCAATGAATTAAAGTCTAAAACATACAGTAAAGGGGCCAGGCCTGGTTAGAGGCAGGCAGAGATCTGTTAGTTAGAGGCCAGCTAGCCAGCGTTTTATACAGTGAGAACCTGAAGAAAGAAGAGAGAGGGAGAGAGGGAGGGAGGAATGAAAACATGTCAGCAGCTCAGTGACGGCCCGCCCTCCCTGATACACACGGTGACTTTAGTTTTCATGTCTCAGCAGTGAGCGGTGCAGCCTGGATGGATAGGCAGCATCTCAACAGCAGCTGGCAGTTCAGGCTGCGCTCCACTCCCAGACCAGGAGCACAGGAGGGAAGTGCCACCGAGTGAGCGCGTTCTGAGTGAGCACTCATGGCTGGGACCGCACTGGCAGCTGTCAGGCTGGCAGTTCAGGCTGTGCTCCACTCCCAGACCAGGAGCACAGGAGGGAAGTGCCACCGAGTGAGCGCGTTCTGAGTGAGCACTCATGGCTGGGACCACACTGGCAGCTGTCAGTGGAGAGCTGCCGTTCATACTGTGGCCCTTGTACCAACCGAATGCGTATTTCATGTGGGGACAGAGCACACTCTCAGACAAGTGCTGTCTCAATTTACAATGCAGAGATCTCAAACGCTGCAAGAGATTCCTGATGCTATGGAGACCAATCATGCACCCCAGTAATGTACGTCAGAGTATGGAATCAAACAGATGGCAGAAGAAGCCTTAAAAAACACTTCCTGGAACGTTCAGTGGAATTTTTCCATAGGAAAGAGACATGGTATTGAAGTACTTTTCAAAGTTGTCTTTGTTTATTTTATGTACATGGGTGATTTGCCCACATCCATGTCTATGTGTATCACATGGGTGGTTGGTGCTCTGGGATGTCAGAAGAGGGCACTGGATCCCCCTGGGACTGGAGTCACAGACACTGCCAGCCATCATGTGGTATAGGGATACAGCCTTCGAACAGAGCCTCCATCTCTCTCCATCCTGACGGCAAATACATGTGACCAGCCACCTCAGGGTCCTATCACCAAGCCCTCCACAGCATATCCCTTCTCAAACCACAGGCCAAGCTATTCTCTAAATCGCTTTTGGCAAGTATTTCGTCACAGCAACAGGAAATGAGATTAGCATACACAGGTAAAAATGTATAAAGAGTGCCAACATTTTGGACTGGAAATCGCTTAAGTTTAGGAATTAAGTTCGGTCACATAAACTATTCTGAGGTGAGAGTTAAAGCCTGTAAGTAGCAGAAACAAGATTTTGCTGAAAACAAATAAACCAGCCAACCCCAAAAACTACTGTCATCAGAAACGTAAAAGTAATTATGCCCTCCGTAAATTGAACTAAATACAAACATTAAGTTCATATGCTTTGCATTCTGGCAAATTATAAGCTCTGAAACACACACATGCACACGCAGAAGTATACGTAAAGAGAAAGTAGTAAGGCAATATTCTTCTCAGTATCTGAATCACTAAAGACCAGCATAGTTGGGATATAGTGCCACAAGCCAGTAATTGCAGCTCTTGGGAAGCGGAGGCAGGAGGATCAAGAGCTCAAAGTCATCTTAAGATGTATAGCAGGTCTGATGCCAGTGTGAGCGACTTAAAAAAGAAAACAAACCTGAAAACCTGAAACCTAACGAAGACTGCTCTATACAGGCACTTAGCGAGCAAAGTGCTTCGGTGTTTTCAATTAATGATTAATGAAGGTCCAGACACCAGCTAGACCCCAGGTAATCATCGACTTACTTTCTTCAACAAAGCACAGAAGACACGCTCTGTCCCATGATGTTGCCCAGGAGCCTGGGACACTTAACCCTAGTTAGACATGAGATAATTTCACTCTGTAAACACAAGACATCTGCAGGGAAAGGCCAAAGATAGTCATCACACCAAGCGCTTGGGGGTCCAGCCCTCCCAGGGAAGGCTAATGAACTCGCCTTCACCAGAGCCTGGCTGTAAACAGCTTACATAACTCTGCGACCTGCAGGCATGAATCTAACAGCACAGGAAGCAGCTTCACAGGCCCTCTGCGATAGAGCACTAAGCTTCTCAGCCTAGAAGCAGCCTCGGAAGTACAATTAAAGCTGCCTTCTATGTCTGGGATGAAGGTCTAGAATGTCCTATAGAAAGTGCTCAGTTTTAAACGTCCCAAGAATAAAATGCCCAGACGACTACTAGTTTCCTTAAAAACTACCAAGGTGAACAATATGCTCATGATCTGAATTAAGAGTGGTACCTTAGACCTGGGCTGCCTCCTGTTCTGACATGGTCCATTTAGCTTACAGTGAAGTTAAGTAGTGAGACGCTCAGGGCCAAGGTTAGGACCAGACATTTGTGATACATATATCATACACCCAGACATGATCTGGATACCCAGGCTGAGCCTCTTGGGCGTAAGGGGACAGTGTGTAAAATGACTCCCGTTGCTTTTGTGTTTCCCTTCTACATATACCTAAAGAGAAACTTGTCAAAAAACAAAGAAAACTGTATAAAATCGCTCATGGTTTAAGGAATCCTCCTTCCTGACTTTGAAAACTACCTGAGGCCAGTAGACACTTCAGTGTCTATTAATTTCCTAGAAAGCCTCAAGGCACGCAAGTGCAAAGAGATGACCCTCCAGACGAAGCAGTGATGGTGAAGAGCCAAGCTCGGAAGCCTACCACAGACTTCCGTGTGCTATACGGCATCTCCTCATCAAAGACCGCATCTTCCATGTCGCCCAGTTACAATGCCCAAAGACAGCTTCAAGTGCTCAGCTCACTGGTGTGTTATAATCTGCTCTCGAGGATCTTTCCTCATGGTTCTCTCCTACCCACGGCCTAGATCTAGGCTTTAACTCAAAGCGAGCTCCCTGTCACCCATCTCCATCCACCCCATCCAACCTCCACGGCGCCACACGTTGTACTTTGTTAGAGAAGAAGAAAATCTAATCATGGCTCAAAACCTCTGCTGAGTCTAGGAATAAGTCCAACTTTCCAAGGTGTGGGCCAGACTGTCACCATGACTTCCGGGCCAGCCACATAGCCTTGGAGGTCCCTGACATAACCCCTGACAGCACTTCCGTAAGCAGGCCTACAAAGCCACACACACACACACACACACACA
>NC_022027.1:55159187-55161521 GCF_000317375.1 Microtus ochrogaster | reverse complement strand
CAATATGAAGACCCATTTCTTTCTGTAACAACTCAATCCCCAATGCAGAGACGAGGCAGGGCAGAAGAAATGTGCACTGAGCCCCATGGCTCACCACCCTAGGAGCCCAGAGGCTCAAATGCTGCGGCAATGGAGCACACGATCCAGGGTAAACTATTCAGGGTGCTTAGACTCCGTGTCTCTTCCGGGAATATGGTTATAACACAGGAACAGCTTCTTTGCATTATTAATTAGTGCCAATTAAATAGCCATGAAAATCGCTTAGCACAAGGCGCAGAGCCTGACCAGAAAGAGACAATTAGGTCCTAGTTACTATTACAGCGATCTATATGGAAGAGGAGGTGGAAAGATTGTAAGAACTAGAGACAGTAGGTAATTCCAAGGACACGGTGTTTTCTAGACACAATAGGACCGGTCCAAATATAAATTCAGAGACTGTTGCAGCACTCACTGCACAGGTCCAAGTCAGACGGAGTACCGGCGCTGAGAGGGTCCCACCCCTATTGATACCTGCTGACAAAGGTAAAATAAGTTTTCTCCAATTGAGGGTCAGTAGGTGTACCAACCACACCCAGGGCTACAATGAGGTAGGCTCTTAAGGGTGAGATTATCAAACTGCTTCTACTTAACTCGTGGCTACCTGACAGCCAACACGTGGTGTCTGTGCAGTGGCCTTTACCTCTTCTTCTTCTAATTTTTATTTATTTTATTTATTTTTTAAGCTTTTCTATGTAGCCCTGGAGGTCCTGGAACTCGCTCTGCAGACCAGGATGGTGGAGAAATCACAGATATCTGCCTCCCTCTGCCTCCTGAGTTCTGGGACTAAAGGTGTGTGCGGCCATCACCCAGCTCCATCTTCCAATTCTTACAAACTGACTCAGAGTTTATCTCCTGCAAGAATCCACAAAGGACTTCTTTATCAAATTAAATTGTAGTTCTGAGATTCCAGAAGAATTTCAACTCAGGAAGAAAAAATAAATTTTAATTAAATTTGTCTCCACATGAACAGATGCTTTGCTACTTCGGTTGCCAGAGAAATACAAACCAAACCCCACAATGAGGCACCATTTCAGACCTGCAGGTGTGGCTCTAGAGTCAAAAAGCACTGGCAAGAATGAATGAAAGCAAAAGCTTCGCACATTGCTAGTGGCAATGAAAACTGGTCCCACAGTTCCTCAGAATGTTAGACAGCTAAGATCTGACCTACCAATCACATCCCTAGGACACACCGAGAAAGGTGAAAACCACATGACCTCAAAACTTGTTCACATGGTATCACAGGCACCAGACTGAACAGGAAATGCTCACAAACACGTGTTAACCAGTCACTGCGGACAAAACGTGGCATGTCTGGTTTCAGTTTTACACAATGAAACAACCCGAAGAGCTATTCTACAACACTCTGGATTACTGGGCACTACTGAATGGTGTATTATAAGACACCACACATTTATACAATGGAAGGCTCTACGGCAATGAAGCAGCAATGTACTGAGCCAGGCGGGCATTGATGAACCGTAGGAATGCTATGTTCAGTGAACAAAGTCAGGCAGGGACCTTAGAACACACGTCTAATTAATATCCGTAATTGGCAAACTGACGAAGACTGATTTGCCAGTGGTCAATGGGGCTGACAGGGGAGAATAATTTCCAATGAGTAGTCTCCTTTTAAGTGACAAATATCTAAAAATACGACGATGGTTGCAAACTCCACAAATGCACTGAATGGGCTATACATTCAATGGCCAATAGTAATTTCAATAAAGTAATTTCAATAGTAATATCAATAAAGTAATTTATGCATGAAAAAATGACCTTACGTGACTGCTTGCTATAGACCTACAGGTTAAAATCATGGCTGTGTTTCGGCTGACAATGTACCTTCAACTCTGAGATCGACATCAGTCCCAATTACACTTGGCATGTCCACTGCCTCCCTATCTGGCTTTGATTACTCTGCCGGGAGTCCCCTCCTTCCACAGGTGTTTCCTGGCTACGGTGGGAGACCAGCTGCAGGGTTAGAGAAGCCCGCAGAGAACTATGTGGTCTTAGTGAGCCCAGGAAGCCAAGCTTCATCGCTTCGCTCCCTAAGAGAATCTCTGTTAAATCACAGGGACGGCCAAGGCTGAAGAACAGAGAAGAAACACAGAAACAGAACATTTCCAGGGACACAAGGATCTGGCTGTTCTGAGTGCTGGCACCAAGTGTTCTCGAGCAGGGACTAAGCGTTAGCTAAAAGACTCATTTAGTTATCACTGGTGTGTATTTCTATGTGTCTGTGTATGAAATGTGTACCACGTGTGATATGTGTACCACGTGTGATATGTGTATGAT
>NC_022027.1:55153085-55158907 GCF_000317375.1 Microtus ochrogaster | reverse complement strand
CCATGTGTGATATGTGTACCACGTGTGATATGTGTATATGTGTGCCACGTGTGATATGTGTATGATATGTGTACCACGTGTGATGTGTGTGCCACGTGTGATATGTGTACCACGTGTGATATGTGTATGATGTGTAGGAAATGTGTACACGTGTGGTGGTCTGAATAAGAATGGCCTTCACAGGCTCACATGTGAACACTTAGTCACCAGGGAGTGGCACTATTTGAGAAGAATTAGGACATGTGGCTTTGCTGGAGCAAATATGTCACTGAGGATGGGGGCTTTGAGGTTTCACACTGGCTCCAGCGTTGACCTCTTCGCCATGATGGTCACGGACTGAACCTGTGACCCCAAAGCAAGCCCCCAGTATTTAATTGTAAGCGCTGCCTTCGGTCTGTGTCTCTTCACAGCCACAGCACAGTGCCGAGGGCACCGCGTAAGTGCAGGTGTCCGCGGGGATCCCCCAAACTGGATTCTCAGGAGGCCCGGAGCCACCTGATGCAGGTGCTGGGAACCCTGGTCCTCAGCCAGCAGCCTTCCAGACTACAGTGGGATTCCGAATTTATGAAAACAAGGATCCTCGACAGTTCTAGCACCAAGGTCAAAGAACTCATCCATACCAAGTATATACTAGAGACCAAGGCAACAACCTTATGCTTCCAACATGGTGACCAACATGGGTGACCTCGCTGGGCAAAGCGCACTTGTCACATGAACATCTGCTTCAATCTTAATGGCTTAAATTCCAAATGTTTTTAAATACATTAAGACCTCATTTATTCTTTTTTATTACATTTGCCTATTCTGTGTGTATGTGCGTGCATGGGCCTGCCTACCTGACTGCTTCAACATGGGGGATCTAGAGGTCAGAGGACAGCTTACAGTAGTAGGCTCTCCGCTTTCATGATGTGGAAATACCCCAGCACACACAGGTGTGCACACACACACACACACACAGGTGTACACAGGCATGCAACACAGGTGCATAGGCACACACACACACACACACACACACACACAGAGCTTTGGGCAGACTTGAGTAGGTGGGATTTAAATGAGAAGGAACTATGGCAGGAAGATCTACAGATCCCTGTTAAGCGAAGACCACCTGCACTCAAAGACTGCTTTGTACAAATGGTTTGTGGGGGGGAGGAAAGTATTTTTGTTTTCCTTGCAATTTCATACCTCTGCAGCTATTATGAAAAAGGGCTTTAAAACCCCAAAATTCTATTGACTTGCATAATCACACCCAGAGGCGGCAATATTCAAAACAAGTCTGTGTTCAAAGTCCTGGTTCAAAGACAAAAAAACAGAACAGAGGATCTTTTGATCCTCATTTATTGACATGCAGCTCCAACACAAACCCAGGCTTTCCTTCAGACCTTTCTCCCCTGGGGCAATGGGAAGGACTGAAGGCAGTAACTGGAAGAGGCTCTGTCTCCCACTGTAGACCCTGAAAACACAGAACACCAAACAAGCCATGGGGGCTCAAGTTCGAGGAGCCGCGCACCTGGCAGACTTGAACCCCGCATAAAACCTCTCCATGCAGACTGACAGTTTTCTAAGAACAAACAGCCCTGGGGAATCTTTTCCCATGACCCACCCCCTCAAAAATATTTTTAATATTTTAAAAATGCGCAAAAAACCGGAACAAAGCAATTTTAAAATCTCAAAGGGCGGGAGCCGACTTGGATTAGTTTAAGAATGCATTTACTTGAAAGACCCCAAGGCTTTCTTTATAAACACGGCGTCTTCACACCAAAGCGCTGAAAAGCAAAGGACACCAAAGTAACAGAGACCACAGAAAATACCATAGAGTGGAGGAAGATTCAAGTCTGGCCTGGTCTGTAAGAGAAAAATCTCAAATAAGCAGCCTTAGTCTTTGTGAGCTAAAAGCATGGAGAAGAAAAGGGGAAGAAGGGCCATTTTCAGTACCACTGAAGCAAAAGATGGGAGGCTTCAGCGATCTCTAGGTGTTAGGACGGGGTTAGGCAAACAGGCAAGATGCCTAAGGCCATTCCCCCAGCCCACTTCCACACAGCTCAACCACCAATCGCCCACCGCACCACTGTGTGCCCCAGAGGCACAGACAGGAGACACAGGCAGGAAGTCTGTGCACACGGAGAGCACCTGGTCTACTTCATAGAGAAACACTCTGCTGCATTCACGTACATGTAGCATGAACGCTTTTCCCAAAGGTCCCCAGGTAGGTGACAAGATGATGCCAAGGCTGGGGTTCCTGTTTTGCATACCAGTGAAGGAGCATGAGGAAAGACGGGAAGCCGCCCCAGGAATCAGCCGGGAAGTGATGCAGAGCCTGGAATCCACCCCGAATCCGCTAAAGACAAACCTGCAACTGCTTCCTCTATTTCCTATATTTTCATCAGATGACGATTTACTATTTTGCCATAACAAAGAACCAGATGAAAGTTCTTATTTTTAAACAGCCAACTTTTTATAAAAACCAAATAGGAACAAGATCTCAACTACGTAACTGATGAAATCACAGGCAACACCAGCTTATCCGGTGGAAGGCAAGAGCAGGATGGCTGGCTCCAAAGATCTTCAAGCCACAGAGACTATGAAGAGGAGCAGAAATTACAGCCGAGCTCGAGCTCTGAGCGCTCTCGGTTTGCAAGCCTATCTTCAGCAGCAAGTTGCTACAATGTACACGCTTGTTTCTCTTCTTACACAGCTTCAGAAACTGGGAGTCCACCCCATTATGAGGTCACATAAGTCAATGCAAGGGTCACAAGAAATCTGGCATAACCAATGACAGAAAATTAATTAAGAATAAAAAATGCAATGAATCCAGGGGACTTCAGGCTGTGACCTCGCTGGAGCCTTAGCTCTGAACACACAACATACACATTTCGGATGATGTCACACCATGCAATATCAACAAATCCTCACAGACTATCACGTCATGAACTATGGAGCTCCTACTACATACACGAAGTTGTCTGCCCTTCCAGAAACGATGGTCTAATCACAGAAAACAGCTGGGGCTTCTAATATCTTCCACCAACCTCAGCACCTAAGTATCGCCTCTGTCTATCTCTGAATCTTGCTGTGTCAGAATGTTTGCTTTTTAAAATTGCTATTTGAGTTGCTTGCTTTAGTTTCACAAAAACTGTCACATCAATTTTCTGTTTGGGATTAGGACAGCAATTTTTTGAAATGTCCTTGAGCACACTTCTGTCTCTTTGGGCTACATATTCATGAGAAATAAATATCAATCTCAAAATAGTAATAGATTCTGAAAAACAATCAAGGAGCGGGGTGTAGAAGGAGAAACTGCAGAACCACAAAGTCGTGCAGAAGGAATAACTGTATGGAGCTTTACAAATACGTAAGAGTCGCATGTAAATTTGTCCCTCTTTTAAAGAGGAACTAATAATAAGAATCTACTTCACTTTCTGACAGAGACAGCCAGGGCCAGAGTGGTGCTTTTCTGGGCTGTTCTGGCATAAAGCTTGCAACAGTCAGGGATCTATACATACTCCATGACACGGAGTCCCACGTAGACACCCTTCCTCCAGAAGTCTCAATGTTCTCCACTCCCTGGGCAGAATGGGTACCCCAGCCCCAGGGCACTGACGCCCAGCTTTGGAGATCTGCTCCCTGTCGGAAGCTCGCGCTCCTATCCATGCTTCCTTTGCCTTATCCCAGAAGATCATCTTTGGCAAATGAGGTTTCCCATAGTAACTTCAAACAGGAAAATGAGGACTGTCGAAAGAATTTCAAAGAAAACCTAAACAAACAAACAAATCACTGAGGGTAGAGAATGGCAGATTAACCCTGCACTCAGGAGGCAGATGCAAGTGAATCTCTAAATTTGAGGTTAGCTTAGTACACAGTAAGACCCTGTTTCAAAAATAAAAGCCAAATAATTGAATTTGTTCAGAAAAGCAAAAAGCTCAGGGATTAGAAAACTTATAGAAGAAAAAGAGAAACAAGCCCATCTTGTTAGTCACTGCACAAGGGACAAGCTATGGCCAAATTTGTGTTAATTTTTTAAGTTTTACCATAAAAGGCTTAATTTATTCATAATGTTACTGACTGAAGAGAGATGAAGGGCAGAGGTTTGGTGCCTTCTACACAAGCTACAGCTGCAGATTTTCTGTACCCCGGGATGGTGAGGGGCACACCTTCCTGGAGGAGGACATTGCAGGAGCACCTACCTGACGCTGTACCCGCGGGAAGTTTACCTAGTGAGCAACACTCAACTCAGAGAGCTGCTGGGCGCCATCCATGAAGCAGGAATAAAACTCGGGCGGCTACATTTTAAAGCTGTAAAATGTTCTGCTCTACCAAATACACGAATGACCTACGAATTAACACTGAAAATGGAAAAGAGCTTTAATCCGGAAAATATCTAAAATAGGTTATTTTATGAGGTTTATTTATGGGTGTAAATAGAGGTTTATAGTAAGTCCATTAGAGACTACAGTTGTGAATGCGACCTTGAGGATCCTGGCGGCCAGAGCCCTTTCCATCAGCTTAGAATCTCCACTCCGCTTTTCATAACGCACTATTGTGGTGTCTGGAGTTCACACTGGGCATCTGTGGAACACAGACCCCACGATCTCTTCCTTCCAGGAGCGAAAGATTAGACCAGGCAGGGAGGCACAGAGAAATAATGGGTGAAAGAGGAGCAGAAATTAGCACCTGAGCGCGGTCGGCCATTAAAGCATTAGCTTCACATCTACAAGAGCAAAGGTAACCTGTCACGCAGCTGCTTCTGGGGGTGAGGACTGGGCTGCAGATGATCCTCCTCTGCATTCAGCATGACCACAGGTCATTTCTCCTCCGCCTCAGGCCGTTAGCCCTAGTCTGGTTCTCACTCGGATCTTCCCCTCCGCAAACAACGGAGGGGAGAAAGAAATGGCCCCATGGCCCCATGGCCCCATGGGTAAGGCAGGGGCAGTCCCCAGAACCCACACTAGTGTTCCTCTGCGAATCTGACCCTCTGACATATCACACCCTTGCTCAAAAATGAATATAAAGTCAAACTCAAAGTGTGATAGAAATTTTATTACAAATGACAAAAACTCATTAACATTTCAATATTCTCTTAAAGGACCCCAGGAATTCACTCACTTGCAAAACATCTCCTATAAAAGTATCATAAAAAAAATGTTACGTTCTGTTCATAATCCCTTATAGCAGTTATTCATATACGTGAGCTCATGCAATGGCTGTGGTACATGCTTGTCATACAGGAGCCTTACAGCCAATCTGCAGTACCTCGAAAATATTAACAATCAACAGAGTTACCTCCTGTCTATTCGCATTAAGACATGCTATTTTTCCCAAACCTGGATTTGCTTTATATAAGAAACCCAAATGAATTCAGAAAATACAGTTAGCAATGTCACAGTAACAGCAATCACAATTTTCTCAAACACGTCCTAGTCACCAGACAGGCTCACCTCCGTCATTTCTACGCCCACACCTTTCACGAGTGACCCCCCACATCTGACTTGCTCACAGGACTCATGCCAGCAAAACCAACAGCATGTTTATAAACAAAACTGAACCGTTCTAGGTTTTATTGAAAAGCTATGTTTTAAGGTAGCTTGGGAACGCTCGTACTCCGCTCATTATTTTTTCAAAAGAGAAGAAAGAGGCAGAGCAGTTCCGTGCAGGGAAAAGCCAGGAACGAGGCAATGAGCTCTGCTAAGAAACCTTCTCCTAGCGCCCTGGAGCGAGCGGACAGACTCCCAAGTCATGCTGCCGGCTCACTCTTGCTCTAGAGACGGAGAAGGAACAGGACGGGAAGTGATAAACAAAAACCAACCATCTCTGTCTTCTTCCTG
>NC_022027.1:55148612-55152410 GCF_000317375.1 Microtus ochrogaster | reverse complement strand
CTCTCAGGTGGCTGCGCTGTGGTTCACCTCTTCTCTTCAAAATGAAAAGAACTGGGTTCATTTTGATAATAAATGTAACAGCTGGTTATTTTTAAAATTCAGATAATAGAGAAAGCTGTATTTTTTAAAAAGCAAAAATCATCTCTAGGGCTAGAGAGGTGACTCAGCTCTTCAGAGAGTACACTGTTCTTGCCCAAGAACAGAGCAGCACCCATTCTGGGCAGCTCACAGTTACCTGTAACTTCAGCTCCTGAGGCTCCAACACCTCTGGCCTCCTAGGGCTCCAGCACTCACATGCACACACACAGATATACACACACAATTACAAATAAATCTTTCTAAAAACCATCTATAACCATCACTGAGCGACAGCTACTCTTAAAGTATTTGTGGACAGGCCTTCCAAATTTTATTCTATGCATCTCACATATGTGTAACCATCTTTCCCTTTAAAAAGCAGACACTGGTGGCCAGCAAGATGGCGGATTGGGGAACGGACTCATATAGCCTGATGACCCGAATTTGATTCCCAGAACCTGTGTGGAGGTGTGGGAGGAGAAATGACGCCACAGGATTAATCCCTGACCCCATACATGCACCATGACATCAATGAGTGATGCACATGCGTGTGTGCACGTGTATGCAAGCACGCGCACACACACACACACACACACACACACACACACACAATGAGTGTACCCCTGTAAGAATAAACATTCACTCATGGGTATGGCCATGTCAAAGACCCTAAAGCCTCAAACCTATGGGAACACAGTCTTCCCTCAGTCAGGGATTGCAGAATTGCAAGACCTTGGTCCAACCATGGATGCTGACAGTGCCTGTAGAATACATCATCAACCTCAAGATGGCTTCCCACAGAGACCCTGCTGAGATGAGCTAACCCAATCTTCTGTCATCTTAATTAATAAAACTGTTGAGTTTCCAGGCTGCTGGTGTGGTTCCATCAGAATGCGTGGCCCACTGGATCCCAACGCTTTTCTCTATAAGGAACCCATTATTTCTTCATTTCCCTCGCCCCAGTCAGGTCAATCTTAAAGCTGGGAATGCCACTAATAACAATGATAGTAAAAGTGAGGTGCGGGGGGTGGGAGGTAAGCTATAAACTCTAAGGCAAGCACTAAACACTTTTTTACTTCATTTATTTAGTTTATGCATGAGTGCTCTATCTACACATATCTGCAGGCCAGAAGAGGGCATTGGACCTCATATAGATGGCTGTGAGCCGCCATGTGGTTGCTGGGAATTGAACTCAGGACCTCAATGAAGGCAACTCTAGGGAAGGAAGGAAGGAAGGAAGGAAGGAAGGAAGGAAGGAAGGAAGGAAGGAAGGAAGGAAGGAAGGAAAAAAAGCATTTAATTAGGGGCTTGCTTATCCTTCCAGAGTCCATCACCATCCATCACAGCAGGGAGCATAGGAGCAGGCAAGGCGCTGAAGACCACTGACAGCTACACTCTGATCCATAAGAAAGACAGACAGGAGAGAGGAAAGAAAGGAAAGAGGGAGGGGGAGGAAGGGAGAAGAAATGGGAAGGAGGGAGGGAGGAACTATGCCTAGCATGGGCTTTTGAAACCTCAAAGCCCACCCCTAGTGACAAGGCCACACCCCCAATTCTTCTAATCCTATCAAAGATTTCCACGAGCAGGTGACCAAGCCTTCAACGAGTCCATGGGGACCACTCTTATTCACGCCACCACCATGTACGCGTGATGGCTAAGAAGGCTGTTTCCCGGCTGACATACGCCACACTACTCAACCACATCTTAGGAGACAGCCTTGATGCCAAAACCATCTCAAGCACACTCAAGGCATGCTTCCAAACTATGCATATATTCTCATACTCATAAACAACACTAGTGTTAGACTTGACTTTCCGAGGTTATAGGAATGAATGACTGCGAACCTCCCATTAGGTGACCACGCTGGAATCTTTGATCACCACTGCCCCGAGTTCACAGTCAGGCTACTCAGTTTATTTAGAGAAAGCGTATCCTTCCTGTTGTTTCTCAGGAAACGGGAGAGCACGGTTATAGACGACGGTTTAAGCTCAAGAATGGTTTCGTTTTTCAAACTATGCCTCACTTTGAAGAATATCTAATATTCTTCAATAAGGGGGAACATGGGGGGGAAAATAAGAGCTTCAGAAACTAGGTAACCAGAGTGGAGACAGAACAGTAGTATTCTCAGCCGTAAGAGAATAAATTCTGTAAAAGCTTCCCTCCGTTGCTGCACCCCATGTCTTCCTGTGAAGAAGTTTCCAAGCACCGAGTTGTTTAACGGTGGCTTCATGCAGGGGGAAGGAAGCGCCCAGGTTTCTGGGATCTCTAAGAGCCTAAAGATTAGAGGCTTAATTGTAAAAAGAGCCCTACCACCTCCGTAGCTTGTTAAATTATTACAATAATCTCCACAGCCACGCCTCCGGGGCTCTAGGGGGTGAACACCATTCTTAAAGGGTGCAGAGTGAGCCACGTCACACAGGAGGAACACACAACATTCACAACCTCGCCCTCCTGTCTGTCTCCTCTCCTGGCCGTGACCTCTCCCCCAGACACAAAGTATCCCACAGCCAACCTGATCTTAGGTTTCCAGCCCCTAAAGACACAGGCCTACGCTCGGATCCATTAGCTGTTTCCTAACGGTGGTGGTGCCCAAGCCTCCCCGGAGTCCTGAGAGCTCCAGATGAGAAGACAGATTTAACTTCCTCCACTACACACAGGGAAGCTGAAGCCTCACGGTGAGGTGAGCAATTTCCCCACAACCAGCACTCAGACTCCTCAACATTTGGTCTTTGGCTCCTCATCTTCCTCCTTTCCTCCACACCTGGAAGCTTCCTCCAATCACTAAACCCACTCCTCAGGCAAGGCCACAGTGCTCTAAGTCCTAGCACCAGGAAAACAAACGGGACAGTCCATGTCTAATGACAGAGCTGACCAAGGTGGCCCAGTGGGTAGAGGCAATGACCGCCAAGCCTGAAGACCTCAACTGGAGACACATGGAGGACGGGAGAACTGGATCCCTCCAGCTGCTCCCTGACCTCTGCAGGTCCACCACCACACACACATAATAAACAAATGGACACCTTTTGGTCCTCCCTGACCCAGGGGTTCCTTCTCCCGAGACAACTCCCGAGTGTCTGTCTCAAGGCCCCTGGAAGAAGTCATCTAACACCTTGCTAATTTCCCAGCTCCCTTCCCGCCCACCTGCACACCCACCCACATTCACACGAGCTCTGGTCTTGGCTCAAGAGCAAGGCTATCCAGACTTCCTCTAGGACAACCCCCTCCCCATGCATGTGCGTGCCACTGAACGTACCCCGTTTTCTGTAAACGACTCCCTCTCCTACCCTTACTCACGGTGCTCAATCAACCAATCAACCATAAATGTTAATCACCCACGCCTTTAATCCCAGCCCTCAGGAAGCAGAGGCAAGCTCATCTCAGTGGGTTACACTCAGCCTAGTCTACATTATAGCAGTATGTTATTTGTGTTTTAATAAATAAAGCTTGCCTGGAGGTCAGAGGAAAGCAGCCATACTACTCAGCCATACAGGCCAGGCAGCGCTGGTGCACTCCTTTAATCCCAGCCCCCACAGAGGCTGGCAGTGGTGGTGCGCACCTTTAATCCCAGCCCCCACAGAGGCCGGGCGGTGGTGGTGCACACCTTTAATCCCAGCCCCCACAGAGGCTGGCAGTGGTGGTGCACACCATTAATCCCAGCCCCCACAGAGGCCAGGCAGTGGTGGTGCACACCTTTAATCCCAGCCCCCACAGAGGCCGGGC
>NC_022027.1:55146127-55147937 GCF_000317375.1 Microtus ochrogaster | reverse complement strand
AATGTAGGCGGGGATGAGACAGGAACTCGCTCTCCTTCAGTCTCGAGACTTTCACAGAGGTAAGAGCTCTCCAGCGGCTGGCTGCTTTGCTTCTCTGATCTTCAGCCTGAACCCCAATACCTGTCTCTGGGTTTTTATTGGTCATGCTACACTACATATTGAGCTCCTGCCTCAAAAAGTGTCAGCCATCATCATGTGCTTCACAAAAAATGACACGCGCGCACACACAACCAATCAACGTCCATTCTCCTGGCCCTGCTCCTCATCTCCAAGTGTCCTCACCTGAGCTAACACCACACGTCACTCTTCTAACTACCAACTAAATACCTGACCAAGCCTAGCCACCTCTGTTCCCTTCACTATCACCGTCCCCGTGTCCCCTGACTACCCGGCAGCTGCTCCCCGTTCACAACCTGGGTGACCTGGCTGCTTACGGGGCTTCAGACACCATGTTTGAACAGGACGATAAGTAATTCTTCCGCGGAGGTTATTGTAAGGATTACATGACTAAGTGCTGGCTCACTCAGTCTTTGATCCTTCTGCCATGCCTGGAGGATGTCAATTACGTTGGTAGCTATGCTAACCCTTCCAGCAGTGTGTACCTGGCTCTGTCTCCACATTCCTCCTGGGGCCCACACCTCTCCATGACCTGATGTGGGATTTCCCTCTGTATGCTGTGAATACCACTGGTTAATAAAGAAACTGTCTTGGCCTGTGATAGGGCAAAAGAATAGAGCTAGGCGGGAAAAACTAAACTGAATGCCGGGAGAAGGAAGGCGGAGTAAGGAGAAGCCATGGAGACACCACCAGAGGCAGACATGCTGAAACCTTGCCGGTGGGCCACGAGCCTTGTGGTAAAATGAAAAGTAATGGAGATGGGTTAATTCTAGATGTAAGAACTAGCTAGCAATACACTTAAGTAATTGGCCAAGCAGTGATTTAATTACTACGGTTTCTGTGTGGTTATTTCGGGAGTCTGGGTAGCTGGGAAACAAACAAGCAGCCTTCTTACTACAGTGACCTACAGACACCCCAGCTCCACTTCAAACAAGTTGATGGGACCAGGAAGATGGCTCCGTGGGTAAGGCCAAGTCAGACAACCTGAGTTCGGGACCCCCGGAACACAGAAGATGGGAGAGAACTGACATTGATTGGCAAGTTGTCCCTTGACCTCCACATATACACTGTGGAACATGAGACCCCTACCTCCCACCAACTCAATAAACAAGTGTAAAAAAAGGTTTTTAAACAAGTTCACCATTCTCTCCAAACGTGTTCTTTGGTTTTCTGTCCTCACTAATCACAGCTCGGGACAGTTCCCAAACAGAAAACTCTATTTGCCCTTCTCCTTCCTTCCTTCTCTTCCATTTTTCTACCTAACCAGAAACCCCTTCTTCCTCCTATTTCTCCAGTCTTTCTGTCCTCCCATAACTTCAGCTGCAGACTGCACCATCTCTGCTGGGTCCCCACCGTGGACTTTACTTAAGGTCTGAGACCCCACAGTGGTGTTCCAGACCGGCATGGAGGACCCTGGGTGTGCACTGAACGAGGACATTGAGGACACGTCCACCCCTGCTCTGCATCCCGACTCACCCCAATCACTGTGCTCTGCGTCACTGTCACACTGGGCTCTATATCTCTAAACCATGGCTCCGTCTGGACGGCTCTGTCCTGCTCAGCTTGGTGACTAATGCTCATACTAAACAACAGAATCACCTCCATTAGGGATCTTCTCCTCACGAATAGGAAAGAACAAAATCAGTTTGTATCCTGTGCTGTCACCCGTCACACTGTCCTGTTCTGTCACCTG
>NC_022027.1:55141761-55145897 GCF_000317375.1 Microtus ochrogaster | reverse complement strand
TCCTGTGCTGTCACCTGTCAGTGTGTCCTGTTCTGTCACCTGTCAGTGTGTCCTGTTCTGTCACCTGTCAGTGTGTCCTGTGCTGTCACCTGTCACGGTGTCCTGTTCTGTCACCTGTCACGGTGTCCTGTTCTGTCACCTGTGCATTCTAGTTATGTGTGTGTCTTAAATTCTAAGTCTGGTCCGTGGTGCACATGTCTGTTTTGGGACCTAACTCTAGACAGCGGTTTGCGTGCCATCTTCTGAGTTCGGGCACTTTTCAATTCTCTGCTGTATCCTCCGAACTTAATACAATGTCAGGTAAACAAGAGCTAAGAAGACGGTAGAAGGGGCACTGAGATTTAGTAGTTGGAACCTGACAAATATCTGCAGACTGGTGACGGAGAAAGCTGAGTTGCCATCACACTACAGAATGGTCTGTATCAGTACATACATCTGGAGAACGGATTTGCATGTGTGAAGAATGAAGACGCCAGCTGTGGCTACCGCTTAACTAGTAGAGTGTCTGCCTAGCATGGACAAAGCCCTGGGTTTGATCCCGAAACGACATGGGCCCGGCATGGTGGAATATGTCTGTAATCCCAGAACTCAGAAGGTGGGGACAGGAGAATTAAAAGTCCAAATTTATCGTTGGTTACAAGTCGGAGGCCAGCTGGGGATACAGTAGAGCCTGTCACAAACAAAACAGGAAAGTAAAATAAAAGGGTAAAGACACACAAAAGCAAGAAGAGTGCTTTAAAACAGTCTGAGGGGTGAGTGTGGTTCAGAGACAGGAGGCCT
Organism: Microtus ochrogaster; assembly: GCF_000317375.1. Classification (NCBI taxonomy): domain Eukaryota; kingdom Metazoa; phylum Chordata; class Mammalia; order Rodentia; family Cricetidae; genus Microtus; species Microtus ochrogaster. Next base: position 55,145,117 of record NC_022027.1, on the reverse strand, counting down.
GTGGTCACTGGAGAGTCCTCAGTTTGTTCCGCTGAAGTCAGAAACTGCTCTTCGTTTCCTGGCTGCCCAGACCCAAATGATCACACAGAAAGCAGATGAATTACAAGACCGTTTGGCCAACAACTCAGGTGTATTTTTAGCTAGCTCTTATATTTTAAATTAGCCCATTTTTATTAATTTATATTTTATCATGAGGCTCATGGTTTGTTTGCTCTCTGAGCTGTTACATGGCATCTGCCTTCTTTGGCAGCTCCATGGCATCTCTCTGACTTCACCTACTCTCTCTATTTCCCTTTCAGCCTGACTATATTTTGCCATGTCACAGGCCAAAGCAGCTTTATTCATTAACCAGCAAAAGTAACACATATACAAAAGGACATTCCACATCATCTGCTTTTTTCTGTCTAATTAAAAAGGAAGGTTTTAACATAATAAAATTACACAGACAAAACAGGTACAAAGCAAGAATTAGTTACAATATTTTCTGTGAGTCTAAAGTTCATCTAATTTATCTTTTATCATAACTAAGGAAAACTGTAATTATAACTATCTGTCTTTAACTCTTCAAAGACCCCAGAAGGATATATTACCTAAGTAAACAGGAAGTGTAAGCAACTTCCAGAGATCTAAGACACCCACATCATTCCCCAGTATCACAAAAATCTAAAACAACAAATTTAAACCACGTGTGAACTTCTTAAGGTACATTAATATGTCAATTATGCTAACAAGACTACGTTATGTAGATGTGCCTATAACAATGAAGCAGTGTATTGAAAGCCCAAGAACAGATATGCCCAGTGAACAGAGTTCCACAGTCGCCATGGTACCAGAAGGGTAGAGTGGATTAAATGACAATGGAAAGTGGAGGGAAATTACTTAAAATATGACCCTCAAAATAATAATGGGTTCCATACCTGGGAGTCAGAGACAGACGGATCTCTGTGAGTTCGAGGCCAGCCTGGTCCATAGAGCTAGTTCCAGGACAGGCTCCAAAGCTACCGAGAAACCCTGTGTCAGAAAACCAAAAAACAAAACAAAAAGTGGGTTCAAGATAAACTGGGCCAGGTAGAACCCACCTGAAATCATAGTGCTCCAGGGTGCGAGCAGGAGGACCAAGGAAATGCTCGGCTACGTTTGAAGTTTGAAGCTAGTCTGAGCTAAGTGACCCTCTGTTGCCCCGCTCCCTTTCTAAGAGACAGGGTTTCTCTGTGTAGCCCTGGCTGTCCTGGAACCCACTCTGTAGACCAGATTGGTCTCAAACTCAGATCCACCTGCCTCTGCCCCCTAAAGTGCTGGACCTAAAGGCATGCAACACTACCACAGGGCTATGAGCCTGTGTCTGTGTGTGTGTGTGTGTGTGTGTGTGTGTGTGTGTGTGTGTGTGTGCATGTGCAATAAGCAGATACATTCTAGAAAGTAATGAGACATATACACATGCCTAGCCACAGATACAAACACAAATTATTAAACTCAATAAAATATTTTCAAAGAGCAACACAAAATTAATTCATAGAACATATCAGATACTGTATAAAAATTCTTTCAAGGAAAGGGAAGACTCTCTCACACAGACACACACAGACACACACACACAGACACACACACACACACACACCAGAGATGCCAAAGACATAAAAAGATGCTCAGGGAAAGGACAGTTAATTAATGAAGACATCTCAACTTCAACAACGATCACAGAAAGGCAAAATTAAACTATGAGGCCCAATTAAAGCCAGTTAGCAACCACAGGAAATCTGTTCGTAAAGCAAGTCGTTATGGTTCTTAGATTTTATAGAGAGACATGAAATCACGTGTATGTTTATGACACGGAAAAAGACGTGGGCCCATCTAGAAGGACAAATGGTGCTGACGGGGAGGGGCAGGAACAGCGAGGGTGGTGGAGAGGAGAAAATGCTCAGCAGACATTCTTGTATGAAAACCTTAAAGAAGGCTAAGGACGTTACGAAACGTCAGGTGCAGAGGAGCATGCCTTGATCTCAGCACCCAGGAGGCAGAGACAGATGGATCCCCACGAGTCCAAGGCCAACCTGGTGTAGCCAATGAGACCACTTCCTTAAAAAACAACAAAAAAAAAATCATTACAAGGCATTGATGGAGACAAAAACTTTACATTTAGGGGGAGGGACGTGGGAGGCTGGGAGGAGGCTGAAACTTTTTTTTCCTTTTCTCAATAAAATAAAAAAAACCAAAAAACTTTATATTTACACCAGACTTAATATTTGCACAAGTGTGTGCTGTAATCCAATAAAGTGCGTTGCACGTAACTGTATCAAAAACTCACCCAGCTAGACAGACGGCTGAGCACTGACAAGCAGCACCCGCTGGGTGGCTCACAATCACCTGTCACTCCAGCTCCAAGGCATCCACTGATGTCTAGGGGCCTCCACGGGCACATGCACAAGTGACGCACACTCACCCAGACACACACGTACACAAAAACAAATAACTCTACACACCCTGACTCCTTAGAGCAAAGGGAAACACATCTATGAAAATCAAAACTATTTCCAAAAATGTTGGCTCCCTCACAACTCTCTTCTGAACAACTGCACACTCGCCAAGGTTTGAACTTCAGCTTCACTGGAAAGGCAGGTGGGACTAGACAAACCATGCTTTCTGTGGGTAGGGGTGAGGGGAGGGAGAGCACAGGAGGCAGAGAAGGGGCTGTTTAAGGCTGGGGCCTGCCCAGATGTGGACTAGGCCAGGCTTTGTCTATATAAGTCTCAGCTATGCCTGCCTCTGTTTCTCTTTATAAGCAGGTTGTTATCCAGCGCACAGAGTACCAGGAGACCCACAGATCATCAACACAAGTATCTGGAAAGTATATGAGACGGTAAATAAATAGGGGGCAGACATACACACAAAACAAGGTCCCCGTGTGTAGTCCAGGCTACCTCCACACTCCTACTGTCCTGGCCCTGCAATCATGCACCTCCATGCCTGGCCTAAGACATTTTTTTCTTTATTAACTAGATAAAGAACTTTATGTACTAAGCCTAGTAGACTTCACTGACCCACGTAACCCATATTAAGCAGAACACTGGCAGGATTGTCCTAACAGCCAGAGAGACCGATTCAATATGAATGTCTACACTTTCCCCCACGATGGACGACGAACAAATAACAGGACCCTTTCCACAGGCTTCACACCACAGTGCAGAGATGAAGAAGGCTGAGACACTAGCGGCTGTGGGAACTGAGTACAAGGCTGGTCTGGGGTGGCTGCAGGTAAGACAGCACACAGCAGCAATGCTGCTGCAGGTAAGACAGCACACAGCAGCAATGCTGCTGCAGGTAAGACAGCACACAGCAGCGATGCTGCTGCAGGTAAG
>NC_022027.1:55139394-55141629 GCF_000317375.1 Microtus ochrogaster | reverse complement strand
AGCAGCGATGCTGCAGTTGGTGTCCGAGTCCTGGCAAAAGGAAGGAATGGATGGGGGGGGGTGATAAGAAGAAATTAACTATAAGGATTTCAAAATTGACCATGTGCTGTGGAATAATGCTCTTGTACACTATAAAGATTTATCACTGTGGTGTTGGTTTAATAAACCGCTGCTTGACCTGTAGCCAGACAGGAAGTATAGGTAGGGCAACCAGATTCTAGGAAGAGGAAAGGCAGAGATGCAGTGGCCAGCCAAAAGCAAGATGAGAATGCCTCACTGAGGAAAGGAACCAAGATACCTGGTTAAACATAGATAAGAAGTATGGGTTAATTTAAATCGTAAGAGCTAGTTAATAATAAGCCTGAGCTAATAGACCAAGCAGCTTATTATTAATATAAGCTTCTGTATGTTTTGGGGGGATTGAATGGCTGCAGGACCAGGCAGGATAGAAACTTCTGTCTATAATCATGAGAAACAACCTGGAAACAAGATTAAACCTGAAGTCAGGGCTTTGGACGATCACCATTCTAATGAATGGCAAAGAGGGAAAACTCACACCCCGGAATCCTTACAGTTTGAGAGGAAATGTACTAAGGATGTTGGCCACCTCTTCAGCATTTTCAGCCTCGTTTTCCTTTGGCCCTGAATTGGCTTAACATCCTGGGGGAATCCTGTACCGTGAATCCCTGCCTCATGTGCAGAAGTAGCTACTATTTCCTAGACACAGAGATTCTACAGTCATTACTCGATACCTAGTTGAGCGATAGTAAGTAGTTTTCTCACCAGAGATGACAAAAATAAAACCCTAAATAAGTCAAGACCTCTGAGACCCGTTAGTAAACTAAAGCACCCTAATTTCCGGGAGAGCTGTGAGCCAACGCACTACAATTCCCAACCGAAAGACAATGCCGTTTACTTTATAACCCACAAGAAGAAGAGTAAGAGGGTTTTGAAACAACAAAAACCTTAGCTTGTGTTGATCTCCACTGCAAATTTGCTCTTGATCCCCAACTTCTCCTTGGCATTTAACATCAAAGCCAGTTGGTTTCCCTTCACTCTTGGCCTCTCTGCTGGAAGAGACAAACCCACTTCTCAAGCAAGTCCTCAGCACAGACAAACGGCAGGGCCTGGCATTTAAGAAAACCTGGATATATCGATTCTTTTTTCCCTTAAAGAAACAAAAACGAGCACCTCACTTTTCCTCCATTTCCCTTTCCCATCTCCCCCCTCATGTTTTAACAAAGCACTACAGTCAGGATATCAGACCACTGAAGACACTAATAACTAAAGAGAAGACAGCGCTTTGTTTCATTTCCCAAAGAAAATGCACCACAAATTTCCATTAGTATCTTTCTAGATATGACATAAAACTCTCATTAAGCAAAGCCTCAAACTTAAGTAGTGCAAAGATAATAAAATAAAATTATTTCTGCACACGAACCTTTGCTTTTGAACAAAAGTTTTCGTGTATCCCAAGTCGGCCTCAAACTCACTAGGTGGCTTAGGCAGTCTTTCCCCCCTCAATCCTGGAATCATAGGTGTGCAACACCACACACAATTTACACCGAACAAGGAATCAAACCCAGGGAGTCTTGCATGGTATACAAGCACTGATCAACAAAGCTAGATACCCAGCCCCATCTAGGAACTATTAAAAAATATTTCATGTCTTAATGTAAAGTTCGATAAGTACAATGTGAAGTTCTCAGCAGGTAGGAGAGTCGGGGAATGTGTCATGGCTAAAGGCTACAGGCAGAACCACACAGCAGGTATGAACTGACTTACTTCTGGAGACACAAGGCAGAGAGGGTTCTTTTTAATACTGAAAGCTTGCAGAGTGTTGGTCTAAGTCCCCGAAATGGTACATGCTCACTGACAGCTGAGATGAGATGCTGCAGATTAAGACACACTATATAAATTTTAGAGAACATAAATACGTTCACGTAAGCACGACTAGATCAATGGTGGGCACAGAAGAGGCAATGCCTCAAGCTGTATGCCAAGTCTAAACAGAAAAGAAAAAAGACTAGAACAGGGGACATCTGATCCTGGGTGCAGGCTCCTTTTGTGGACTGACAAAGGCCCACCTAACTTAGCACCGCTCTCTCTTCCTGAGGCAGCAGCTTTCCAGACTACCAGAGGGCCAAAAATCTAAGACCCTTGCTTAAGACCCAGCATCCCCATTGGCTAACACGGCCCCTGTCTAAGACCCAGCATCCCCATTGGCTAACACGG
>NC_022027.1:55120965-55139208 GCF_000317375.1 Microtus ochrogaster | reverse complement strand
GCCAGAACCCCACTGATTACAGGTAAGATACAGAAAGTAGCCCTGCAAACAGACAAGAACACCTAAAAGGCTGTATTACTTCTGAGTTTAAACTCTACTGAGGGGCGCTGGAGAGAGGCTCAGGAGTTAAAAGCACTGCTGCTCTTCTAGAAGACCCAGGTTCAATTCCCAGCAGCCACATGGTGACTCACAACTGTCTCTAAGTTCAGTTCCAAGGGATTTGAGGCCTTCTTCTGACCTCCACAGGTACCTGGCACACACATGGTATACATACATACATATTTACATACATACATGCAGGCAAAATTCCCATATGCATGAAATAAAATAAATCTTAAAAACCAAAACAAAAAACCCCAACTCCACTGAGGTGGGACTATACCCCGTCAGAGGGTCAGCAAACTAGTTCACCATACCTTAAAGCAGAGTGACAAACAGATACAAGCACAGTACCAAGCAATTAATAAACCTGAGGGCAGCGCATACACTCGAATAAATATATGAAAAATAACCGCCATGTGCATCCTTCAGAAATATTTTTTGTGAAATTAAGTATAGGTGCATGGAAGGCTGTTTGTTTAGCGCACACAAGGTCCTGAGTTCAATCCTCAGCAGGAAAAAAAGGAGAGAAAGGGAAGAGGGAGGGGCTTGAATGGTTTGCTTTTATCCTTACGGTGTATCTGGAAGAAGAGGCATAAATACAGATAATATACAATTCAATTCAAACCCAAGTCAAGGCAGCAAGGAGGAAATTAACTGCTCGGGCCATAAAAAAATATTTTGGCTACTGTTGCTATATTATACCAACTGCCAACATTTTTAAGGTGCTCAAAACACCTATCTTTAAAGACATTCATGTTCTGGGACTGGCCAAGTGGTCCAGCAGATAAAGGTGCTTGCCACCAAGCCTGATGATCTGAACTGACCCTGGGGACCCACACGGAAGGAGAGACATGTCTCCTACCACTTGTCCTCAGACCTCCACATGTGTGCTGTGCCCTTTGTGAGTCACACAAAATAAATAAATAGGATAAAAATGTTTAATCTGAAGAATCATCGAAATACGGAGATATTATCATTGAAATTTTCTCCGAACTGTTGATATGAAAAAGAAGGTGGGCACAAACTTATTGGCATATCTGAGAGCTTCTCTTAAAGCAAAATTAATTATGCAAAAATATATTTTGATGTAACATCTTCAGGATAAGAATGATATAATTAGACTAGGTGTGTATGAAGTTACAAGTCTTTGATTCCAGCATTTGGGGGATAGAGGCCAGGAAATCTCTGGGCTCCTGGCCACTCGAGACTACATGGTGAGACTGTGCTCTGAGTGGCATAGATCTGAATTCAGTCATCAGCTTGCCTCTTGAGAAAGCCTGCTTGCCCCCAAAGATGAAGGACCAAAGTACGCACAGCAAAAGGTCCTCCTTTTGGCCGAGTCTCACGTCCCTCCTGTCATCTGTTTAAACTGCAGCCTCCAAAACAATTAAGAGGTTGAGACTGTCTTCTCTGCTGCTCACACACTGAACCTGTCCTAATAACCACCCCATCAGCCCTTCTCAGCCAAGGTGGCTCCCTAGTGACCCTGCTCAACACAGCCATTTCTCGGGGAGAAACAGGGGCCATCAAGTAACGCCAGGCCGTCTCCTTCAGTGAAGGAGAAGCCAACCTAAGTCCACAGAGGAAGAGCATCTTCAGAAATGAAGGTGTGAAGTCTACAGTATAAACCCACCTGTTCCCAGGCATTTTACTCTCCTTCTGCTAACATCTGGAACCAAACAGGGCATGGCTAGGGAATTCTATCGGCCTCGTGAGTGTGAGAAAAGTCAATCTCTTATTTTAGCTTGGTGACAACTGGACTTTAATAAATTAAGAGTGTCTGGCTCATATTTATAAAGCTCCATGTTTCCACAGAGTGAAACCACAGCAGAGGTAAGGAGCCAGACACCAGACTAAACACCTCAGAACTAACTGCTGTCGCTCACTTGTGGTCCCTACTTCTCTGGCGCGTGTGTCTGCACTACCAATTCCCTCAATTTGTGATGGCCTGGCTCTACAAGCAACCCACCTCCTCGGTTGGTTCCCAGCCTAGCTGTCAAGCTTCCCTTACTCCTCCTCGCCCAGAGCCATCAGCTTCCTCCTTCTTTCTCCACTCCCTCACACCAACTTCAGACACCCGACAGCCCCAAGCTTCCCAGAACGGTATTTAGACAACCTCAGGCCAGCGAGAGAGGAACAAAGAGCAGCTGCTCAGGGCAGCAGCTGGAGAGGGTAGTGAGGGCAGCTGGGGACTTCAGGAGGCCGCCCAGACAGTCGTAGGGCACCCCAGGGGCCAGCCCAACCTGGAGAGCGCCAATCTAGGGGAGCATCCAGAGGTCCCCAAACCGCGCTGCCCTTTTCCAGCCCCGTCCCATACACCTGGGCGGTGGCGACAAAGTGGTAGAGCCTCCTGGAGGAGGACATAGTGGCAGGGACAGGCGATCGAGAAAGTCCCTGCGAGCGAAGACCCCTCGCCTTCCCGCCCCGGCCCGCGCACCTGGACCAGGTGGCCACCCTGCTCCCTCAGGGTGCTCTCGAGGACTCGGCTGCTGGCGGGCGGGCTCCGGGGGCTGGAACCGCTGCGACGCGAGACTTCACTCCTCCATCCTGGGAGCCGGCAGCACGTTACAGTCAGCAGTGCACTTCCTGTTTCAAAAAGAGCGAGAGAGTGTGTTGGCCGAGGGGGGCGCGGAGCAGCCGCCCAGCGAGCAAGCGAGAGAGCTGGTGGGCTAGCAAGGGGCAGCGGCTTGCATAACCGGCCATCTAGCCCGCGATGGCCCCGCGGGCCCCGGGGTCCGCACCACCCGGCTCGCTTCCCGGGGCCCGGCCTCCCCCTGCCGGCCGCGGCTCCGGTCCAGCGCTCCAGTCCGAGCTGCAGGGCGCACCTCCCCGCCGCCGACTCCACCACGCTCCAGGCTCCCTCGGGGTAGGCAGCCTGCACTCGGTCTTCCCTTCCCTCCTGCCTCACCTCCCGGTCCAGCCTCCGCCTCCCAAGAGAAGAATCACCTCCGGGAAGGTATACAGGCAAGACCCGAGCTTTGCCAGGGGAGAGGAGGCTGCAAGTATGCAAATCTGGGAAGTTAGCAGCTACATCCCAGCACTCGCAGCAGGGCTTCAGGATGGGAAATTACTTGTCTGGTGCTGACTCAAAAAGAGAAGCGTGCGCACAGCTGCCGCAGTAGAGCTGTCACGGAGTCGGGGTGGGGTTGCGGGGCACCCCGCAAATATGCTGAGTTCCTCCTAGGGTCTCCGTTGAGACCACGGATCGTCAGTCCATTTACCAGAGACACACGCCCCCACCCCCCAACATTACCGTAAACTTTTGTTCTAAATGATTTCGAATCACAGAAAAGTTCTTAAGTTCTGACATCACGTTCATTTTGATCAAACTCCGACTTCTTTTCCTTTTCTATTTTTTAAATTTTTTAAAAATTAATTTATGGCGGGGAGGGGGGGTAGGGTGGGCGGCGCATGCGTGCTGCGATGCACGTGTGCCGGTCTGACGACTCTGCTCAGAGTCAGTGCTCCCTTTCCACCCCATGGCTCTAACTTAGGTGGTCTGGCCAGGCTTGGTGACAAGTCTCTTTTACAGACTGGCCCTGACTTAAAGAGATTTCGGAGCAGTAAACTAAGGCGTACGTGGGGGGGGGGGAATGCAGCGGGTGGAGGTGACTCGGCAGTAAAGACACCCGCCAAGGCCTACAGGTGGAAGGAGAGAACCAATTTCCATAATTTGTCCTCTGACCTCCATGAGTGCCTTGGCACACAAATGTCCACATGCATACAAATAAATAACTGTAATTTTTTTTTTAATTTGTAAAAAAGTAAGCAGGTGACTCAAAATCTACCAGAGTCAAGAGCTCGCCAGTTTCAGAAGTTGGCCAGAGTTTGCAACCGGCTTGCCCCTGCACCTGGGACCTCTCAGGCAACAGGCACTTAACAGAAGAAGGTTGTGATATCAGCCTGTTGGTTTCAATAAACTGGTCTTGTTTCCAAACCCAAAACAGAACCGAGACAATAAACTGATTATTCTATGTAAAAAGCTAAACTCTGACAGCAGGAAGAAACTGGTACAAATTGAAGTCCTACTCAGTGCCCGACAGATCTTACTCCCCTCTAAGGTCTTAGCATCTCCCAACAGGTCTGGAGACCCTTGCTCCCATATTCCCAGAGGAGTAAACAGAGTCAAGAAGTCTCCCCAACAGAATGGTCCACTGGAGAGCTGGATATGGGTTCTTCCTAAGTATAAAATCTGGGTCATTTCCCCTACACTAAATTCCTAAGACAATAGCGCGTTCTAGGGGAAAAGCCAAGCGCTCCAAGACCATCTGGGATCCATCCCTGGTCTCGGAAGGAGCCTGTAGTTCTCTGGCTCCCATTCTGGGGCGTGCTGGGTTTGTCACCCACCTGACTTTGCAAGTACCTTGACTCATGCAAGGGACACGGTGCGCTCATCCACAATCAGCGCTGGCTCTATGAGGCTTTTCATAGTTACTTGGTAGCAAAAGTTCAAGAGGTTCTGATGGCCGCTCACATGCCAAGGTACAAAGTCTGTCCAATACAGAACCTAACTAGCAAATATTTGTCCCGTGAATTCCTTTTTCCCTAATGGGGAAATTTTAAGAAGCCAAATGTTGCTTGCAGAGTTGAATGCCTGCCTGAGGTTTTTAGGAAAATGACTAACCGCTTCCCACTGTGCATTTCCTCCAGCTCGAACACTCATCTGTCGGTCGCATGCAGCTATTACTCTCTTGACACAGGCTAAGGAATGAAACAGACCTTTCAAAGTGATCAGGAATCCTGGCAGTAATGACAAGCAGACAACTGCCGACAACACAAACTGCATCTCTCCGGCCCCGCCCTTCTCCTTCACGACACCGCAGCAGCACAGGTGGGAGCGTTAGAGGTTCACATGGCAGAGACTAGCCAGAGGGGCCACAAGAATCTGACAGTCATGCTATTCCTCAAGTAGTCTATTGGGGGCTTATCTCTAAAACTTTCCTGAGGGGTTCAGAGTGCTTTTAGGCCTGTTCTACCCACCCACTTCCCACTGCTGAACCAGACAAACCCCAGCCCTTCAATGCTTTTGACAAACTTAATGCTCCTTTCCAAAAGGCTACCGGGCATTAGCTGACAATCTCTCACAGTTTAAAACCAGTCAACAATCACAAGCTTTGAGCCAGGGATAGTGAGACACACCTTTAATCCAAGCACTCAGGAGGCAGAACCAGACTGATCTCTGTGAGCTTGAGGCCAGCCTAGTCTACAATGTAAGTGCCAAGACACGCAGGGATACACAAAGGAACCCTGTCTCAAAAACAAACAAACAAATAAAAATCAGCAGGAGCAGCTTTAAAGGACATAATTCCACAAAGGAACCCTGTCTCAAAAACAAACAAACAAACAAACAAAAATCAGCAGGAGCAGCTTTAAAGGACATAATTCCACAAAGGAACCCTGTCTCAAAAACAAACAAACAAATAAAAATCAGCAGGAGCAGCTTTAAAGGACTTAATTCCATCTTTAAAACATTTTGTTATCCCTGTCTTCATTCCAGGTACTTACTATAACTCTAAGAGTCCAAAATAATAATCCCTGAAGAAAAGCAAACTTTTGGGGGGGGGGCAGGGTCTCACTATATAGCCGTAGCTGGCCTGGAACTCACTATGTAGACTAGGCTGGCCAGGAACTTGCAGATCTGCCTGCCCCGGTCTCCTGAGTTCTGGCATTAAAGGAGTTTACCACCAACTCCTGAAAAACAACATGACTCCTAGAAAACGCCAAGGAGGGTCTGGAGAGCTGGCTCAGCAGGTAAGAGTATAGGGTGTTCTCACAGGACACAGGTTCAATTCCCAGCACTCATATGGTGGCTCTCACCCAGCTGTAACTCCAGGGTCTCCAATGCCCTCTTCTGGCCTTCTCGGGCACTAGGCATGAACATGATACACGAACATACATGCAGACAAAACACACATCTAAAATAAAATATAAAAACCTTTTTTAAAAACTCACAGAGAGAGAGACAGAGACTTCAGAGATACCTTGGTCAGTAGGGTACCGACTGAATTCCATTCTCAGTACCCATGTAAAAAGCCAGGCATGGTGACGAGAGAGTGTAATCCCAGAGTTTTAGACAGGAAGACACTGTGACTCGCAAGTCACCCAGCCTGGCAGAATCAGTAAACCCCAAGCCCCACATGGAAAGACTGTCTCTAAAAGCAAGGTGGAGGGAGGGCTGCCGAAGAACCATGCGTAGTTGACCTCTGACCTCCACACATATGTATCTACATGCAAGCATACATGCCTGCATACAAATGAAAAACAAAAGGCAAAGAAACAGCCATATTGCCTCCTAGAGCCTTAACTTCTATGTGATCTACTGAGATCAACCATCTTGCTTTTTAAAATCTCCCCTAGATCGGAGACGTCTATTCAGTCATTAACATAAAAAGTCAACAGTAAGCGCCAATACAACTATGACACATAGTCCCACTGAATGCAACAGTCTCCAGCATGCTGATAAACCCCCAACATGCACCAGGTCTGTGCAGCACAGCACACCCCACCCCAGTACGGTCGTTCTTCAGCTGTCTGTGCACCATAGAACACTTTCCTCTTCTACTGCCCTACGAGGAAAAAGCTGAAATCACAGAGTGACCAAAAGAGAACAAGAAAGCATGCTTCTAGGTAGGTCAAAATGAAGGTGGGGCCGCTCATGGTGGGGCCACTCATGGTGGCACTCTCCTGAATATCCCTGCACTTTAGAGGTGGATGATGGGTCAGAAGCTGAGGCCTTCCTTACATGTCTCAAAACAAAGAGTAACAACACTGATTTTACAGGAATTAAGGGAGAAGGGAGGTCTTTGAAGGCCGTCTCTCCCTCAAAACCACAACCTAGGGCATGGCAAAGCCCTTTGAAAGGCTCTAAACAGTTATCTTCTTTCCAAAGCAATGCTGCTTGCTCTTCATCTTAAGCAAGGAACCCCTTTGAAGGTTGAAACTGTTTGCCACAAGGTTTCTCGGGGCGCCTATCAGAAAGAATGGCAGATGGGTTTGCATTCGTGAGGACGAAAACTGACAAGCTGTCTGGTTCCCTAAGCGATGCCCTCTGTCCCCACGGCCCTCGCGGCAGATGTGGCTGCCTCGGCCCTCCCTCCAGGAGGATGCACGCAGCAGTGCCTTCTGGGAAGGTGGGTCCTGGCACCGAGGCAGGTCCTGGCCTATGGCTTTCAAAGAAGCCGTTCTCGAGCCAACTGGCTGGTTCAACTGGCATGTCCCCCAGAGAGCTATTACCATCTTCATGGAGCCAGAATGAGTGTCCCTTCCCGGGCAAAGTGGAACACGGGGCTGCAAATCTCTTTTTAAGAGCTGGGTATTCTCAGCCTCCAAATCCAAGAGTCATGAATCTCCTGACTTCGAAGAAAATTAATACACACCCACAGGCCTCAATATCCCAGACCAACCTACCTCACAGAAGTCTCCCAAGTGCCTGGGCAGGAAGAGCTCAGCAGAAGCAGGGGACCACAGACAATTTTCTTTTCTTTTTAACTTATTTTTATTCTGTGTGTGAAGAGTTTGCCTGCAGGTGTTACGGGCACCATGTGCACACAATGCTGATTGGTTTCCTAAAGCAGAGGGTTAGCGAGCTCACACGCACCTGGGGTCTAGCCCTCCTCCTTTTAAGTGGACAGAAATGTGTGGGTATACTTTGTCTGTAGCTATGTGCCATGTATCTTTTACTCAGGATAAAAACAAAACCCTCACTTTTACAACAATAATCTGGTGCTGGCTTGGAGGCACAATCGGGACTGGGAACGCCAGAAGAACTGCTACAAACTTCACCAGCCTGGGCTACAGGGCATGACCTCACCTCGAAAAGTAAACAAACCCACGGAATGAGTAAATCATAACTTGTAACAGTTGCCTCGACTCCTCATTGTTTTGGCAAATATTGGTAAACCTGAAAGCATGACTGTTTATTTTGCAACTGACAACTGATTCTAGGTTGTCATGGCACCAGCAGATGCAGATGTGATTCAAGATGTAGATGTTGATGCGGCCAAGCATCCTTTTATTTAAGTAATAAGACATGTCCTGCAATAAACCGTGACGGACAAAACTGTAACACACTGTAGTGCGTGTCCTTTCTCACTCTAGTTGGTAGGTCAATGTCTCTGATTTTGAGGGTAATACAGGAGGATAAAGGAGGACAAAAGTTAGACAGCATGTGGTGGCCCACACCTGTAGTCCTAGTGCCTGGAGACAGACAGGAGGACCAGAAGTTCAAGAGAATTCTCTCCCACACATCAAGTCTGAGGCCATTGTGGGCTGCATAAGGCCCTATTCCAAAAACCAAAAAGATCTCAGCAATAACAAAAAAGATGTCGCAAAAGTTTCACTAAATCCAAATACCCTCAAACAAAATGCTCCCGGAAAGACATCACAGGGAACACTGGCTTGTCTGCTGGCTGCTGACCGTGTGCGCTGAGCATCCTCCTTCAACGCTGGGTATCTCAGCTTCCTTCTGGGAAGAACTGTTTTCATTTCCTCGGTGCGTTCTTACCTCTAAAGCAATTTACTTCAAACCCAAGCAACTTAAAAATAATTTGTCCTAACAAGCCTAACAGGTATCATGATCATTGCTAAGGCACCAAGTCTCTTAAAATGACTTTTTTATAAAACTGTGTGTACCTACGATCTCAGCTCAGAAAGCAGAGACAGGAAGGTCACAAGTTCCGAGGGCTGGAGGCATGCACAGAAACAGATACCTAGCAATCCCCAGGAAATATAATAATAAAGACTGGGTTTATGTGCGTACAAGGAGCTAACATAGCCAACCACACATAAGAGGTAGGAGTAGCAAATGCAGAAGATGACAGGGAATAAGGTACACACAACACTATCTTGACAACAACCAATCTTCATCACCTACTGCCGCAAAGACTACAGGAAGAAACACGGACTGTGAAAAGCCCAGGGAACAGAGTTAAACAGATTGGTTTTCATCCCTTTTACTTTCAATGGAACAGCCGTCGTAAATAAAAATAAAAGTGCCCAGGCAAGCCCAAAAACTATATTATAAACTTTTGAAAGCTGATGGTGAACGTTTGATTTGTTTGTTTATTTGTTTGTTTATGGTTTTTTGAGACAGGTTTTCTCTGTGTAGCTCTGAGCTGTTCTGGAACTCACTACATACAGCAGGCTGGCCTTAAACTTACAGAGCTCTGCCTGCCTCTACCTTCCAAGTGCCAAGATGAATGATGTGTGCCACTACACCCAGCCAGATGGTCAATGTTTCAAACACTAACTCTGGCTTAAAAATGGCAATCACGTCACAATGTATTACATCATTCACAGCCTCCAACAGCCCTGCAGAATTATCTTGATAAGGTGTCAGGAAACAGACAAAAATATTAAGTTTGTCCCAAGTCACACTGCTAGCATGTCCCAGAACTGCACACCCTGGCTGGCATTTTGTTTTGTTTCTGTCTTCTCGAAACAATGTCTCACTGTGACTCCAGCTGCCTGGAACACACTATGTAGACCAGGCTATTGTTCAACTCAGTCCAACTCACAGACACCCTCCTGCCTCTGCCTGCTATCTCCAGAGGGTTGAGATAAACATTTGACCAGCTATCTAAAATTTAACAAATTACCAACAGGACACCCCAGATGAGCAGGTCCAGTGTCACGGGTTACGAGTAGGATGAAAGCCCCCAATTTTCCTTTCTATGGCAACAATGGAACTGCAGGGAGCTGCGAAGAAAGCTTCCAAAGAGCAAAAATCCCGAGTCTGATCAAAGTTACAGAATAAAAAACAATGAAAAGAAAGTGAAGATAAGATATCTACAGCAAGGCAAAACCAGAAGACAGAACTGTCAGGATGCTAGGCTTGAGGCAGCTGGACGAGTAACTGCAGGGAGCCAGGCGAACTATAAACCACAAAACCACGCATGCTCAGATCTTATTAAGAGTTGATACAGTGTCCTGAGAAGTCAGGATACCTGATCAACTAGACAACAAAGCAATGGGGCAGCCTGGGCAGAGGCAGGGGATACATTTACTAGACAGAGGAAGAAAAGAGCCAGAAATAGCATTTGATCTCTAAGTAACTTAGAAATTGTTCACATTGGTATGATCAAATTAGCACATAACATTAATTTGGGAGGTGTAGAAAGGGCAAATGAGGGCAAGCCAGGGTGGGAGGGTTGTTAAATTAACAGAGACTACAGGGAATAATCTGACGCAGTGTTGTCTCCTTTAATCTGCAAAAGAGAGGCTGAAGGTGTCCATGCGAAGTAACTGTTTCTAGCCCCAAAATGCCAAGACACCAGAGAATGAAGTGAAATGTTTTAAACTGCAGGAACCAAGGCTGATCACCATCGAACACAACCCTACTAACCATCTATCCCAAGGAAAGTTCTGTGACAAATGACATCCCTTTAGCGAAAGAGTTGCTTAGCAAAGCCCTACAAAAAGAAGGGCTCACAGACTGAATGAAGATCAGACGGTGTGTGTCTGGCTCAGTACAAACGTGGCTGGGACTGGAGGTCATGAGAATTGGTTTGCAGATGCATGTCGGGACAGATGAAGGGCAGCAGAGACAGGGAAGGGAGAGCAAAAACTTAAACTAACCTTGTTTTTTTAAGCATAAATTATCATTTCTGATTTTTTTAATGCTAAAAAATAGCTTCTCCCTTGATAGGACTGTTTACCTTCCCAGCAAAACTTATATTTCAAAACTTAGCAGTTGAGGGGGCTGGAACTGTTTTTCAGTTTGTGGTGTATCTGCCTGTGATTCACGAGGCTCCGGCTCTGGTCCCCTGGGGAGTATAAACTGGGCGTGGTACTCATCCTTGGCTGCTTAAGAAGTTCAAGGCCACACTGAGCTACAATCTTGCAGCAAATGTTAGCAGTTGCTACAAAGTTCAAAAGAGAAGAGTAGGCCAGTCACAGAGAAACGTTTCTACTCCCAGCACATAGGAAACTGAAGCCGACATCTGTGAGTCTGTGGCCAGCCTGGTCTCATAGCTAGTTTCTGGTCAGCCAGAGCTACATAATGAGACCCTGACAAGAGAAAGGAAAGGAAGAGAAAGGAAAGGAAGGAAGAGAAGGGAAAGGTCTCTTAATGGCCTGTGTTCAGTGGGTCACAGGAAATATGTAAGTGAGCATCTTGGAGCTTCTAAGAAACTGATAATGAACTGATAAATAAGAATGGGTAAGGAAAGCCCCCTCCCTCTACCCAGGGATATGGGCTCCACTATATCCCAGCAGGCTTGCTTATGTAAGCAAAGCATGTCTAGAAAACAAAAGCCCTGGAAGAAGGGCACTGCGGTGGATCAAAACTTCCCAGTGTGCTCGCCACTCTCCACACTCTCCAAGGTGGTTTTCTCGGCTCTTTTCAAAAGGACAGACCTCCCCAAGAAATCCAGGAAGGAACACCTGACAACCACAGCGGCAGCTAACTTTGAACCAGGAACACGATTTATAAAGTATCCTCACCACTAATCACACACTCACATCTTCATTTTAAAGAAAGACATGTCACTTTGTCATGGTCCACAACCAGCGAGTGACAGCTAGGGACTGAAATGCAGGCAGGACTCCAGAAGGCATACTGTGTGATAGTCAAGGAAGCCGGATGATCAACAGTAAATCTCCCATCTTCCATTTCCTTCTGATAAACGAAAAAGGGGAGAAATTTAACACGATGATCTGAAAAGAAGAGCCACGCTAGATTCCAGACTGGAGTGGGAAAACACACATGAAAACCCTGTCCAATGACAGCGCTCTGAAATTACTACGTATTTACGTTTACAGGGGATAAAAAGCACAGCACGGGCCTGGGAAGTGGCTCGGTCACTAAAGAGCCTCTTTTCCAAGTATGAGGACTAAAGCTGAGTTCTCCAGCATCCACACAGGGGGAAAAAATCGAGGCACAGACACACATCTGTAATATGGGGATGGGAGTAGGGGGTTGGCAGACACAGCAGCTGGATCCCCGGAACTTGATGGCATAACCAGTCTAGTCTAGTTTATTCATGAGCGACCAATCCAGTTAGAATCCCAATCTCAAAAGATAAGGTGGAGACCAATGGAAAAAAATGCCTCGCAAAGACACTGTTGGCCCCCAAATGTGTGTGGCCACATGAGCAAGTGTGTACACACACACACACATTTCCCAGGCCTTCCTCAGATCTACAGTCTCAGACCGGCAGCAGGGGTCCTGTGGAATCTGCGCATTTAGATAATCCCCAGGGGACCCACAGGAACTACCCACTAACTGCTCCAGCCAACACACCACTTCCTCTCTCCTACAGCCAATAATGACACCAGAGTAAATCAGACCTTTTCTCAAGAATGTGGAGGGGCATGGTGCACACCTGAATCCCAGCAGGAGAGGCAAAAGTAGACGTCAGGACTTCAAGGCCAGCCTGAGTTACAGGAGACTCTGTCTCAAAAAGCTAAAAGATGCCTCAGCAGGTAAAAATGTTTTCCACACACACTTGGAGACCTGAGTTCGATCCCCAGAGCCCACAGTAGGAGAGGACTGGCTCCCCAACGTTGTCTTCTAACCCCACACACTGACAGCGACTGATTGGCATATACGTGCAAGAGTACGCATATCAATACAACTACAATTTTTTTTAATCAATTTATTTTTCTTAAGATTTATTTTTATTTTATGTGCACTGGTGTCTCGTCTGTCTGTGTGAGGGTATCAGATTCCCTAGAACTGGAGTTACAGACAGTTGAGAGAGGTCATGTGGGTGCTGGGAATTGAACCTGAGTCCTCTGGAAGAGCAGCCAGTGCTCTTAACCGGACATGGGAGAGTAATAGCACTGACCTTCAGGACTGAGGGGAGAGAACATGGTGAGTCTGGACAAAATGCATCACAGCCATGACGGCTGTCATTAGTGTTTCCATGACTTCCTTTCTGGCTGAAGTGCACTGCACACAAAGTGACCTTCAACAAACTTATGGTCTCTCGACATAAAAGGAAGGGAGGGAAACAGAAGAATAAAGGAAGAGGAGGAAGGGAAGAAGGAAGAGGAGGAGGAAGGGAAGGAAGAAGAGGAGGGCTTCCAAAGTCATACACAGGGACCTCTGTAAGCCCTTTCTCCTCCCTCGGCTTTGTTCGGCTCTGAAGAGCACTTAATAGCATTGCCATTGAGAAGCCATTCCTTGCTTTCCTTCAAGGAGGAAAAAATAAAACACATCAATGTCCCAAGTTTTAAGGAACAAGCCCCATCAATTCCCCTCCCACTCCAGCCTGGCTTTTCTCTCTGATCTACAGTAACTGCCTGCAGCCAGGGCTGCTGCCCAGAGAATCGCCTGCTTCACCCTAAAACAAACAGCCCTTTGTGGGGAAACTGGAGGCCAGCCCAGAGAAGGAGGGGGAGAGAAACCAAGAAAGAGGAGGCCAGAAACGGAGTCAACACCTACACTCCGGTCCACAGTCACACAGGTAAAGACGGACTGAAAGAAACACGCTCAGTTCAGCATGTTACCCGCCCATCAAGCCTCCCACCGCCCCACTTGCTACGGGGAAATGAATTCCAAGGCTCACAAAGGCTGCGTTGAGCAGCTCATCATCCAACACGTGTGGCTTTGGTTGTTGATAAAATACTGCTGCGTACAGAAGCCCCTAACCCTGGCTGAGCCAGCCACACTATTGTGATGAGTTCCCACCCCCACTCACGGAAGAGGAAACTCAAGTTTGCAGACAGCCAAGGTCACGCAAGAGGAGAAAGCAAGCTCAGAATCCCCGTTCCTTAGGCTCCAAAGCCCAGGTCTTTGCCACAGCTCACACCAACTGTACAGGGCGATTTTAAAATACCCTTGGAAGCTCACCAAATGCACTCTTGTGAAAGACAGGTAAAACAAGGCAGGTTTTGTGTTCTTGAAAATAATTCCTTGCCAGGGATGAGGGTTGTCACAGCAACCAGGCTCTCAATACAACCTTATATGATCAGCCCTCGGTCTGGGGCAGGGTTCCTGTTCTAGCTCTATTTCATTTGCTGGTTGGTCTGGGGAAGAGGCCGGAGGGGAGGCATAGGAGTCTCTTCTTTCTCACCAGACTCTGATGATGTCAAGACTGAGGTGGTATGGAAAGTCAGAAAAATATGCTGTGCAAATTCGAAAGCAAAGCACTGGCAACCCATACCTGCAACCCCACGACTCCCAGGGAAGCTGAGGCAGCAGAATCACTGAGCGTTCAAGGACTGCTGGGCTAGACAGCAGCCTAAGCAGAGTGAGAGCCTGCCTAAAAAAAAAAAAATCAATAAACAAACAAATAAATAAATAACATGATATGAACAACAACAAAATAACAATAAAGCAAGCCAGGAGCCTAAAGTCAGCCTGCTTGGGTTCAAATCACAGCTCGGACACTTAACTATGTGACCTTGAATTACTTGGCTGTTTGGGGTGACTGGGCGGAGCAGCCAGGCTGAAGAGCCAGCCTGGCCTTGGTTGCTTCGACTACAAACCAGGGAGGGTTGAGCAGAGTATGAGCGAATCTATCTACAAAGTGCCCTAGGCCCCAGCGGGCACCAGGCCTGCCCCAGCCTTTCCTCTGGGCACTTCCAGATTAGGCACTGGGCGTGGGTTCTTGTTTCGGTGTTCGCGATTTCACCTTGCCAGGAGCTTCAAGGGGGTTCTTGTTCAGCCTTTTACTCTGTCATGTCCCCTTTACAAGCTTGACTCCCTACGAGCAAAGAATGCTCCCATTCTCCCGAAACCACAAACTGGTTTCATAATGAGAGGGAAGAAAAATACCCGCCCCAAATCCTTCCTGCACGACCTATGCCATGCGCTGAAGCATTTTCAAAGGCAGCCATTCTAAAGCCGTTGGAACACTGAAAATTAAAATGGCTGATTCAAATCGGCTGGAGCGCCTGCCTAGAAAACACACAAGATCCATCCCAGCACCACAGAAACAGGATGTGGTAACACACAGCTGTCACCACCGCCCTTGGGAGATAAGAGGCAGAAGGATCCAAAGTTAGGACCAGAGAGATGGCTCAGGGCTTGCTGTTCTTCCGGTGGACCAAGGTTCGAGTCCCAGCACCCATTCGGCAGCTCACAACAAGAGATCCAATGCCCTCCTTTGATCTCGGAGGGCATCAGGCATACATGTAGTATGCAGACATATGTGCATATGCAAAGTACTTATACACGTAAAATAAAACTCTTTCACAATAGGTTTTAAAAAGGGGGCTAGTTAGTACTACATGAGAAAGAGAGAGGAGAGAGAGAGAAGAAAGAAAGAAAGAAAGAAAGGAAGGAAGGAAGGAAGGAAGGAAGGAAGGAAGGAAGGAAGGAAGGAAGAGGAAAGAAAGAATAATTGAAAGTTATTCCACTTGGAAAGGACAGATCAACTTCACACTGCAGTATCACTGCTAAGGTTTAGGAATATAGCCAGCTGATACAAGGCTCCCTTTCCAGGAAACAGTACATTAGCCACTGGGGATGACTGAGAGTTGGGGGGGGGGGCATGCCCTGAGAAATCCTTGCACTAGGCTTCTGAACTTGGCTAGTTGAGAGATCTCCCAAAATACTCTGCCCTCTTTTCTTCCAGAGTGTATATACAGATGAGCATAGTTCAACCACATCAGGGTTCCCAGAGCAGATACAAAGGTGAAAACAGGAGCACCAAGCTAGCCAAAACACAGATCTGAGGATGAGTCTGTCTCACACAGAGGTACCCAGTCAGCAGGAAGGGCTGGGATGTTCTCTCCTTCAAGTTCAGAACTAGTGTCTAGGGATTTCCCCCAGCACCTGCTATGCCTTCAGGCCAGTCCCTGCAAAAGGACACACACCCAAATGTAAGGATTGGAACTGACACATTCAAGCTTTGTTCAACTGTCTGCGACAGTGTGTGTGCATGCGTGCGCATGTACACACACACACACACACACGTATGCAGGTATGTACATTCTCTGGCTCCAACTTGTGTGGTATGTTGGTAAAACAAAGGGATGATACCAAGTTTTGACTGGATTTTTTTTTCTCCTGGTGCTTTATTTTTTTTTAATTTATTTATTTATTAAAGATTTCTGCCTCCTCCCCGCCACCACCTCCTATTTCCCTCCCCCATCAAGTCCTCCTCCCTCGTCAGCCCAAAGAGCAATCAGGGTTCCCTGCCCTGTGGGAAGTCCAAGGACCACCCACCTCCATCCAGGTCTAGTAAGGTGAGCATCCAAACTGCCTAGGCTCCCACAATACAAATTGACTAGATTTTTAAAAGTGAGCAGGCTGTGCAAGGAAAAGCCTGTACTTCCGCATTTTGCTCCAATTTCAAGGCCATCCTGGTAGCCACAGGGAGGTCCAGGCTAGCCAGGACCTTAGGAAACTCAAGCGTACTGTTCTCCTATTCCAATCCCAGGCCTCCAGTGCATCTGGCCACAGGCTATCCACTACTAAGGGCTTCTCCGCCCAGACTCTCCATCCCACATCACTATTTTTGTTTCGTCTACAGGAAGTTCTTATTTGAAATGTTGAATTAGCTAACCTTTTAAAATCAGATTTTACAAAAGAATCCAGATTTTGGCTTCCAGTGAAAACTCAGAAATCTGGCTCACATACTGACAGGGCACAGAGCCACAGAGGGACCCTCTTGAGCGAGCCCACCTCCTCCCAGCGCTCCTCGCTCCCCACCTCACTCCAGATCACCCTCCGCAGAGATGAGACCCTAACTGCCACAGCATCTCAGAAGATGCTCCTAGGCACGATGTGCCTTGGTATTTCCCAGAGACACCTCTTGCTCTACCCTCCCACACGTGTCTCTTCCTCATGCAAAAATTAACAACACAATTATGAAACTCCTACTTGGCATACAATCTACCCAGAAAAAAAAAGTAATTTAGAACTAAGCAGAAAGAGAATTGCTTTGTAACAGAAAACCATTTTAAAAGAATTAAGCTAAAGGGACTAGTGATATGGCTCAGTGGGTAAAAGAGCTTGCAGCAAAAGCCTGCCGAGAGTTTGGTTTTGGAGCCCTCAATAAAGTGGAAGGAGATAACTGAATCCACAGGGTGTCCCTTGGCCTCCACTCCTCCGGAGGCAGAGGCAGGCTGAACTCTGTGAGTTCGAGGCCAGCCTGACCTACAGAGCCAGTTCCAGGACTGCCGGGGCTACACAGAGAAACCCTGTCCTGAAAGTGGGAAAGAAAAAAAAAAAAGAGAAAAATGTGTGCGTGCCTGTATCTATGTGCCTATGTATATAAAAAGGATACATATATTTGCAAAATATGTAACCATCCACTTTCCAATTGCACCTCATGGCTGACTAAATGTAAGTCTGAAACCTGAAACTGTCCAGATAGGAAATTTGACTGTATGAACTCACTCCAGTATAACTGTATCTAAGCGCAATGAATGCAAACAGGCTGGGCATGCTCACACAGGTCTGGGAGTGCAACCGACAGGCAGACACAGGAGGACAGGGTTCGAGGCCAGCCTCAGAAAAAGAAATGTTTTAAAAGGAAGAAAAAAAATAAAAACAACAAAAATAATGGAGGTGGGGAAACAGCATTAGGTAACATGCCTGCCACAGGAGCTATTCTGTGTCGGACACACAGGGCCCACGCATACAGTAACAAATAAAACTGTACAACCACAACACAGTAAGATGCAAGCCACAAAGAGTATAAGCTGTATAAATGAAGCAGATTGCGTACGACATAGTTGTATGGAGAGATACATATTGCTTGGGTAGATCATGTTTTAACACACCTGTGTGTTACAGCATTTATCCCAGAAAGACACGCCCCCTTGGCAGTCACACTGTTCCCTTACAGCGGGTATTGTGAAGTCAGGTCTACTTACGAGGAGTATGCTTACTATGTCCTAGTGTGGCATCCCACCATGAATAAAGATGACTAGAAAAACACCTACAATTAGGTGGCTTAAAATTACTCTCTGGGGGCTCAGGAGACGCTCAAGTGATAAGAAGCCTACTGAGCAAACACACAGACCTGTTGGATTCCCAGCTCACACAAAAGCCAGGTGTGACAGTACCCATGTGCTATCCCAGCACAGAGGGGGGGGGAGTGCAGAGACGGACTGGCCCCTGACGTTTACCAGAGCTAGTCTAGCCCATCTGTAAACTCCCGTCTCAAAACCTAGGCAGGTGAGGAAGACAACTAGCAATGACCGCCAGCCTCCGCAAGCATACCTTACACACACACACACACA
>NC_022027.1:55114443-55120520 GCF_000317375.1 Microtus ochrogaster | reverse complement strand
CTCTGAATTCTAGGGTAAGCATTTGCCCGCATGAAAATGACCGTGAAATGAAGAGAACGGTACACGACCCACAGGAACCACGCTGCTCAAATGAACTGTACACACAGCATGACCGCCACAGCCTCGACCCTGAACCTCCCTTCCACAGAAGTATTATGGGGTTCCGCCTTCCTGGCCCGGGGTGGTGTGCAAATCACACAGCCCAGCCATCCTCACAACCTCACCTGCCGCGTGAGCAAGCCTGCTGCTAACTTAAGATGGGTCGAAGAATTAAACAAGAACATACATATACTTCAGGGCAATTAATCTGGACAATTAATCAAGGCTGAATAAACGACAGTTGCTATCATTAAGAATCCTGGGAAGCGGGAGTGTATCTTGGTGCACAAGGCCCTGGGTTTCATTCCCATCACAAAAACTAAACAAAACCAACAACAAGCAAACAAAAACACACCTTCAGGCATTCACTAAGTTATCTAATTGCTTTCTGGTCTACTAAATGGGAAAAAAGTTACATCTAGAATAAATGATTTCCAGTACATTTGGTGGGGGGAGGAGCATGTGTACCATAGCATGCAGAGGCCATGAAGAACAAACATGGCATCAGTCTCCTTCCACCAGGCAGGTCAGCCAGGCCTGACAGAAGGTCCTTCCTTTACCTGCCAACGCTAAGAGCTCTAGACTTCCACGGCAACGCCTGAGTTGTCCACCAACTTTCAAATTTCTCTGAGAACAGTCTTTGAAGGGAATGCTGGCTGATGGGATTAATTTTGGTATCTGGTACTGACTTGAGGGCCTCGTGTATACTGGAAAGACCTGCACCACTGAGCTACATCCCACAGCTGTTGACTGACAGCTTCTTTATACCCCACCTTGTCCCTATAGTGAGGGGAAAAGAGATTTTCAGCAGCCAGCAGCCTCTGGAGAGAAGAGTCCCCGCCATCCTTTCTTCTCTTGACGCTATACTGCTCAGACCCAGCAGTGAGTTTCTGGTTGGGGCACTGTTCCTCACTGTGGTTGACAGAATAAGAATACTTCCATAGGCTTATGAATTTGAAAGCTTAGTCACCGGGGAGTGGAGCTGATTTCAGAAGATCATCATGACATTGCCAGATTAAAATCTGAACGAAGGTCAAAGGGAGCTTGAGACAGGAGGACTTGGGGCTTGAGCCAGCCTGTACCGATGCAGACAGTAAGACCCTGACCCATAGAGCAAAGGACGGCAGAGATGCAGCCCAGTTGTCTGCCCGAGTTTGATCTCCAGCACTGAATAAAGGTGGGTATAGTTACAATCCCAGTACTTGGGAAAAGGAAACGGGAAGATCACAGGTTCAAGGCCATCCTTGGCTATGTGGTGACTCGGAGGCCAGCATGGGCTGTATGAGATGCTCTCAAAAATAATTAAATACATAAATAAATGGGGGGGGGGAGTCAAACAGCTATAGAACACCAACAATCCCCACTGTACTCCTTTTACAAAAGGAAAAAATAATAACAACAACCCAACAAAGCAGGAAAGACAACCCAAAAAATAAAACAGCACCTAAAAGTCCTCTTGGAACTGAATACATTAGCAGTAAAACTGAAAACAAAAAGCTAGCTGCATCCTAGCTACGCTCACTTTCCACAGGTCGGACAAACTGCAGTCTCGCCATGGAAACCTCAAGAAGGGACCACGAGGCGCCATCTTGCCCAGGACTCCTATCTCATGGCGGCACCAAGAGCCTAACTGGGGAGGCATGCTGTCCTGGTCCTCACGTGTATATGCCTACGTGAGACATCTACACAAGATGGTGGCTCTCAGCCTTGGCTACCTCGGGGCAAGGAAGGTTTTCATCTGCAAGACATCCATAAAATAATATAAAAAACAAACACCATCAATTCCACCTCCAGAGATTCTGACTCACCAAACATGATCAAGAAGACAGACAGGTCTTTTGTATGTGTGTGCATGTTTGTGTCCTGTGCATACATGGGTCTGCACATGCATGTGCAGGCTAGAAGTCAATCTTGTATGTCATTCCTTAAGCACCATTTCTTTTTAAAACAACTTTTCATCGGGGCTGGAGAGATGACTCAGTGGTTAAGAGCATTGACTATTCTTTCAGAGGACCCTGATTCAATGCTCAGCACCCACATGACAGCTCACGACTATCTGTAAATCCAGTTCCAGGGGACCAGACTCCCATGGCAAAACACCAACACATACAAATAAAAATAAATTAAAAAATACACTTTTCATCATTATTATTAGTGTGTGCACGTGTGCGTGCATTAAGTGTTGAGGATGCATGAATATAGGGATCAAAGAACAACTCTGGGTTTTTGTTTTTCTCTGGTTTTTCTTGAGACAGGGCTTCTCTATGTAACAGCCCTGGCTGTACTGGAATTCACTTTGTACACCAGGCTGGCCTCGAACTCACAGAGATCCGCCTGCCTCTGCCTCCCGGGAGCTGGGATTAAAGGCGTGCATCACCACCACCAGGCTCAAAGAACAACTTTGTGTAGCTGGTTTTCTTCTTCTACCATGGGGGTATGGGGGTCAAACTCTGGTCACCAGGCATACACAGCAAGTTCCTTTACCAACTGAGCCATCTCTCCAGATCAATATTCTCCACACCGACTCTGACTTGGGTTAAGCTGAACTGAAATCACATTTCTTAACATTTGATCTGAATTCATGTCTTAATTTAAAGCTTGAAATCTCTCAGGTACATGATACCGGAAAAAGGAAAACAAGCCAGGCAGACATGAGACAGAGGCGCCCTGTCTTCCCCTCACTGACAAAGACTTCCTAGAGTTTGGAGACAAACAGACAAACCATTAAACACCACGAGTCAGACTCACTGGACTGAAGTGGTCAGTCCTTCCTAAGTCCCTACAGCACTGGTCTCGAGTTTGACAGCACCCCTGAACTAGGTCTTTGCAGACTGTAAATGCTGAGTATTTTTTGTCAGGAAAACAGTTTTTCTGTGGGCTTCCACTCCAACAAGACCGGAATCACACTTTGTGCTTCCCGAGGCAGAGTGGCCATGACCCCCAAGGAGGAAAGCATTGTGGGAACAAATTTGGAACTGTATTTTCTGGGCTGGCCTTGAGGATGCAGCCAGTAATTCCATCACTTGGAAGTCAGAGGCAAGGGCATGATGAGTTCAAAGTCATCCTCCAAAACAGAGTTTGAGCCCAGCTTGTGCTATATGACTTTGTCCCAAAAATTTATTAAAAAAAAGAAAAAAAAAAGACTGTGTTTTCTTCAAATCTCTTTCCTAAAAGTGGCATGCCTTGTCCTCTCCACCTGCAACAACACAACAGTGTTGTGCCATTTTCTCCAGATTTCTTCCTGGCATTCCAAAAAACAAACAAACAAAAAAACCCAAAACCCACCATCCCATCATAGCTCCTTGGTCTCCCCAAAAACGTTTATTTGCAGCCTAAAAGCGCCTACAAGAGCTCTGACCACTAGCAAACTTTGTATGGTTTCCCCAGAGCAAATCCCTCTGGCTAGAGATTTCATAATCCAGAGAGCGCTTTGTCACCTGCAAGGCTAGAAATCCCACCGTGCACGCCTCCTTTTGGTTCAATTATATAAATAAGACCCGAGGGACCTCAGCTGTTTACACACACACCTCCAGGCAGAGGAGAAATCCTCCTTCTGAGCCTTTGTATTCTGACGCCTGTAACTGCGTGTGCAAGCTTCAGCAAACCACCTCCCCGTGGCTGGCTGGATGGTCTCATCCATAACATCCACTCCAGTTTTAATTCTTTCCTTCCTTCCTTCCTTGGCAACCGAGGGAATTGAATCTAGGTCTCAAACATGCCAGCCAAGCATTCTACCACTGAGCTACAGCCCAGCAATGCAGGACAGTATCAAAGGGTTTCATTGTCATAAATCATATGTTCAACAAACGCCCCTTCTTATAAGATTATCCCTGATCTCCAGGAGGTATACACAGGTTACCTGTGAACCAGAACAGACCCGAGAACCAGTTACCTGTATGATTTGGACAGACACGACCACGGTAAGGGACAGAATACATCAGACATGCATAATGAAAGGGCTACATATATAATTCATCATATTTAGAATCTTGCTCCTTCGATACTATGGGATGGCTACCATCCAAATTAGGGGCTGGGGGTTGTGTTCGGTTGGTAGAGTGTCTGTCTAGCAAGCACAAAGCCCTGGGTTCAATTCCCAGCACCGTATTCACCTAGCGTGGTGGCACAGGCCTCTAAGGCTAACACTGGGAAAGAGGCAACCTGGAGGGTCAGGAGTTCAAGGTCATCCTCCGGCAACTAAGGAATTGGAATTTGAGCCAGACCAGTCTGAGATATGTGAATCTGTCTCCATGAATCAATGAATCTTGCTGGAGAGAGCTAAAACACCTGAAGAACCTAGCACTAAGTTCCTGGAACGTACCGTCCAGCCTGTTTCCTTTAATGCACATCTAGGAATAATGCCTAACGTTCTCATGAAATCCAACTGACACACAAAATCCCAGCACCCCTTACAGCACAGCGGCAGATGCTTGAGGCCAAAGCCCAGGTCAGCCAGTGTTCGGGACACACAGGCCCGGAGAAAACCACACGGAGCTTGAGTGGGAACTGCCTACCTCCCTCGCAAGTTCAAAAGCAGCTCTGGCCTGGCCAGTTTCCAATTTCAGCAATTCTCCTCCAGATGTCATCTACACAGAATGAAAAGAACCCTAGAAGAAGAAGTCGGCTTTTCAGACACTTGTGTCGCTCCAACAACAGCAAAATGGCAGGCACCACAGGTACAAACGCCACTGAGAAAGCTCAGAGCAGTGTAGACAAGAGACTCCCAGGAGTGGCACACCAGTTAACTAGCCTCTAGAACCCCTCCATACCCAGCACACTCGGCTCTCGGAGAAGACCAGCAGCAACCAGAATCTGAGAATTGCTGCTACAACCCCATGAGTGGCAACCACTGTTTCAGAAAAACCATAGCTGCCCACTTTTTTCCCTGACAGGATTACAAGATGGAACCAAAACCCCAAAAGCTTGATAAGGTAACAGAAGGTTCAACTCAACCTCTCAAGAGGAGAAAAAAAAAATGTTGCCCATGCGTATAAACCCAGCAGCTCTGGCAACAAATCCCTGAGAATTTTGACTATGACACCAGTCTGTGGTAGTTGCAGCTTTAAAAAAACAAAAAGAAAAAGAAAACAAAATCAGAAAGGCAGCTAGCAAGACAGCTTAAGTGACAATGAAGCCTATGCATAGTAGGTCTTGGGGCAGCTTTCCTATGTTCCTTGTGGGCCATTCCCTCTCAATTACCATACTGGATTCCAGGCTCCTCAGGGTGGAGCTGGCGAGATTGTAGGATCACTTGGGGGCTACTTTAATTGTCAAATTGGCCGAAAGGAGACATTATTCTGTCCCGTGAAAGGAACAGATCAAGAGCAAGGCAGTCAATGAAACCTCTGGAATAACCAAACAGAACCCTTCTTCACGTGGGGAGGACCCTGTTCCTTGGGATTTTTAAACTAGCTCTTATGGAATATAAGACTTTCCTAAAGGAGCCAGATTGGGCCTCAGAACCCGAGTTCTGTAACACTCCACTTACCTAACGTTACCCTGCACGCAAGCCATCAACCGTCCTAACATTACCCTGCACGCAAGCCATCAACCGTCCTCAGAGTTTTCTGTCTCCTGATTAGGAAGTGCACAGACCCTAAGTGCTTCAGATCTCCGCAGAGCCACTGCCTAAGGAATGATCCCTCGCACATCAGAAACTACTTCCCTGGCCTGGCCTGGTGGCGCAGGCCTTTAACCCCAGCACTCAGCAGGCAGAGACAGGCGAAGGAGGGTCTCTGACTTCGATGGCAGCCTGGTCTACAAGAGTGAGTTCCAGGACAGTCAGTCAGGGGTACACAGAGAAAGCCTGCCTCAAAAACAAACAATCAAACAAACAAACAACAACAACAAAACAAAACCACCTCCCTCTTCAGAATTGTAACCACACTAGCACTCACTGCAGAAGAGAAGCAGTGTCAACTTTGGCACTAGCTGTGTGTGTGTGTGTGTGTGTGTGTGTGTGTGTGTGTGTGTGTGTG
>NC_022027.1:55079540-55114343 GCF_000317375.1 Microtus ochrogaster | reverse complement strand
GCACAGACCCTAAGTGCTTCAGATCTCCGCAGAGCCACTGCCTAAGGAATGATCCCTCGCACATCAGAAACTACTTCCCTGGCCTGGCCTGGTGGTGCAGGCCTTTAACCCCAGCACTCAGCAGGCAGAGACAGGCGGAGGAGGGTCTCTGACTTTGATGGCAGCCTGGTCTACAAGAGTGAGTTCCAGGACAGTCAGTCGGGGTACACAGAGAAAGCCTGCCTCAAAACAAACAAACAAACAAACAACAACAACAAAACAAAACCACCTCCCTCTTCAGAATTGTAACTTCACTTCTGGGAAGGCTACCACCACCACACTAGCGCTCACTGCAGAAGAGAAGCAGTGTCAACTTTGGCACTAGCTGTGTGTGTGTGTGTGTGTGTAAGTGTGCACGTGTCTACAAGAACTTGTGTAGAAGCCAGTGGTCTGCATACTCCATTTCTTCCCACTTCGGGCTTCGAGATAGGGTCTCTCATAGAAGCTGGGGCCCATGTCTAGCTTGGCTGGCCTGTCGGCCCCAGGGATCTTCCCATCTCCCCTTCTCTAGCACTGAAGCTAAAAATACAGCTTTCGTGAAGGTGTTGGGGATCTGAACTTGGTTCCCTATGCTATGCTTCGGCACTGCCGAGGTCATGAACAACCTCGTTCTTTAGGAGCACAGCCCTGTGCATTCAGGCTTGTCTGTTGTTTTACAGTATTTATTCAGGGGGAGGGTGTGTATCAAACAACTCGTGGAAGTCAGGCTTTCCTTTCACCCCAGCCTCCAGGGATAAAACAGCCTTCCCTGCTGACCCATCTCCAGGGCCCTCAAGGCTGTTTTAAAATGCCTGTCTACCCACCTGAAAGCCAGTAGCACCTGCCCCAGGGCTATGAGAAACACACATTCTCCACATATTGCCAACAGCCTGCGGGACGAGGCTGAACTGTCCAGGGGAGAACGTCAGGTTTATTTGCTGGCTCGCTGGTAGCTAACTTTCCCACTAACTAGGTTAGTGTTTTCTATTTACTTCTCAAAAATCCCACTGAAATGCACCCCGAGTCCTTTCTCTGAGACAACCCCCTCCTCCCCGTCTACTGTCACACTGTGCACTCTGGTCTCTGCCCATCCTGACACACACATTGTCACCCTGAACTATTGGACTTCTGCATGTTTATCTGCTCTCATGAGCACAGTGATCCCCTCCTTCCAGCTCTCCCAGGAGCCACTCTTCCAGCCAGTACTCAACACTACTGGTGTTTCTCAGGTCAAATACCAAGTCTTTCAAATTAGCACTTGAAGAACGAACATGCACGGCCTTCCGTGTCGGTGTCTATAATCCCAGCACCAGGAAAAGGCCGACCTGGGCTACAGTGTGAGACCCTTGCCGTGTCAAAAACAAAACAAAAAAGAACATAGATGATCATAAACACAAAGATGCCTAAGGCTTTTAGCCTTACGGTCTGAGCCAATTTACCTACAACTTGCCCACAATACTGGAAAAGTTCAATTTCCAAAACAGAGAGCTCCTAAAACAATTTAACTATTGGGACAAGTCAAACACATCAGATTGTTCTAAAATTAAAAAAATTTAAAAACCGTCGGAAAACTTCATAGACTATATAACTTAATGGGGGGGGGTGACACTTGTTGACCAAGGTTTTTCAACGGAAAAAGCAGGCAAAGAAAGCTGCAACCATGGCTCAACACTCTTGCATCAGAAGCCCGTGCTCAGAGGAGAGGAGAGGAGAGGGAGGGGACCCTGGGTCATCTGAGGACAGCTCACTCTGCCCTTAGCCTGTTAGGCTTCAGTCAACAAAGTTTACACACCTTCAATAAAAACTAGAGGAATCTGAGATAGAATCTCTGAGTGGGAAGAGCTGGGAGGGAACTCTCCATTTTGGAACCGTGTCCAGCACTGTGGGCTACTTCGTCCTTTTATGGAGAGCTCCCTAAACAACTGGAAAGAAGTCAACACTCCTGTTTCCTGGTCATTTCAGTCTTCAACTCTTGTTCATGACGAGATGCTGGATTTTAACTTCAGCTGAAGTCTGCACAGTCCTGGCCCTGACCTAACAGATAACATACCCGCTCAGTGTTCATGAGCTGTAAAAACAGATGGTGTCTGTAGACCTAACATGGGTGCTTACAAGGCAGGGTGACTCCTCCGAGTCTATAAGACAGCCTAAGGTGCCAGCAGCTTTGGGGAGGAAAGTCTGAACCGTGTTTTCCTTGGCATACGGATGGGCCCAGGCTATTTATTAAGTAAACAGCCCTCACCCATACTGCAGACGGGAATTCCCTGCTTGTTCGGGCCTCCTCCTACACTCAGGCACTGCGGGTGTACTAGATGCTCAGTAAACGCTGCTAGGGTGGGGTTTTATTATTTCAACTGCCAAGGAAAGTTCCCAGGAGTCAGCTCTTCTACATCTCTTCCAAAACCACATCTTCGCAGCTGTCTTGTCCAATACAAAAATAAAAACTAAAAAAAAAAAAAAAAAAAAACTTTTCAAAGTCAAGTTGAAGAAAATCTTGGGAGGAAACGCAAATCAAATAGGAGCCCCAAGAGTCTCAAGGTGGGGCTCCAGTTCGGCTAGGACGACCAATACTTGGTCTCTTTGCCTTCTTCCTTCCTGCGCCCATCTCTTCCCTTGCTTTTCCTTCCAGCAATCTACTTCCCCACTTTCAGCCACACACAAACCCTAATTTCGTGGGAACCGCTGAGACCCTACAGCCCAACCCTCTCCAGAGGGGACCTACCTCTCCTCCCCTCGACCCGAAGCAGCTCTCCTTCACTGCGGACGGCTTAAAAAAAAGAAAAAAGAAAAATCAAAGAACAACAACAAAAATCTCATTTCCTTATCTGTTAGGGATACCCCACACGAAGGGGGACTGGAAGAGGGGGGCGCCCATCGACCCTCCAGTAACTGGAGGCGACAGTCCTCTGGGCAGGCACCCACTTTTCCTCTTGTCCAAGCCCCTAAACCAGAATCAAGCAGAAGTCCGGTTCCCAAGAGCCCACGCTTCTAAACAAGCTAGAAGCGGATTATACCGGTACCCAACCCGGAGATGGCCCGCGGCGTGCAGGGTGCACCTGCGGCCCCAGTGCCCTCCCCCAGGGCGCCGGGGGCGGGGCGCAGGGCCTCCCCTCCCCAGCCCGCGGGCTCCCCTCGCGGCCCACCAGGAGCGGGACGGAGGCGGGTGGGGAGGCGTTTCTGGAGAAGTTCAAGGGCTCCTCTTGCCGGCACCCGGCCAACCAGGCCAGACTGCAGACACCCACCTCCGGGAGGACTCGGAGCCGCCGCGATGGGCAATCTCCGCCCCTACGATCGCGCGCACGGAGGCCGAGGCGGGAGCGCGGCAGCCGGCACCCGGCCCGCGCAGGGCCCGAAGCGGAACAATGTCCCGGCGCTGGGTGGGGACCTGGTCGCACAGCCCGCCCCGGGGTTCCGAAGCCCTCGTGGGTCCCCGATCGCGACCCCGGAGGCAGCCTGGGCTCCACCGCGGCACGGGGCGCGGAGAAGCAGGACGCCTGCGCGCCCCGGGGCCGTTCCACCTGCTCCCTCCCTGCCCGGGTGGCCCGACGCGCACCCACCTTCGCGGGCAGCCCTGGCCGCGCGCGCCGGAGCTTAGGCGGAGGCGGGAGGCGGCGGCATCACCTGCGGCGGGCGGCGGCTGCACCGGGACTCGCCCCGGAGGCGCGCGGCGCCCTGGACCCTGAGCCCGCGGCCCCGCCCGCGGCTGCCACCTCGAAGCGCGGCGGAGGAGCCGGGGCACCCCGGGCGGCGGCAGCGGCGGCGGCGGGAGCAGCAGCACATGACTCTGTAACGAGGGGAATTAGACAAAGCGTAACATGGACTCCGGGCCCGTGCAGGCGCCGCAGCTCTGGGACCAACCGCAGTCTGCGAGCGCCGCGACTGGCCGGGTCGCAGCCAATGGGGCTGGCCCGGGCCTCCATGTGATTGCCTGCGCTGTGCCCGCGCGCCCCGCCGCGCCTGCCTAGGGGTCCGGCCGGCTGGTCCGAGGTGCCGGGTGGTGGGGAGGTGGCCGGGATCCCGGACTGGTTGCTAGCCGCTCAGCAGGTGCACCGGGAAGAGAAGAATGGCTGCCGAACGTCTCCCGAGGCGCAGTGCTTATCTAACCCCAACGCGCACCTTGGCAGGGCATGGTGCCAAGCTGTCTTTTCTCTGTAGAAACGGGCTGGACCGGGCAGCTTCGTCGGTCCTACAATTTTGGGATGGTATTCTGACCACTAAAAATTGATCATTTGGAGATTGGGAGAGTTGGGGGCGGAGGGCATTAAAAGTCATCCAGTGCCTTCAAACTTGAAGGAGAAAGCAATTTGCCTGGGATTTGGGGAGCTTGCAACTGAAAGTCTGCGCGAACAGCTGCTCAGCTTCTCCAAGCTACTTCTAGTATTAAAGCAGTTTCTCGCCGATTTTGTTTTCAGCTGTCTCTGGACCTCCCTCACCAGGTTCCTTTTCACCAAAAACCTCGTGCATACGAAACAGGCACTTGGGAAGTCGTTGTTAAAAGTTTACCAACTTAATCGCTTTCCCGTGTGTCTTTGCTGCTGTGCGGTAGAAGTTTTCTTGGTCTATTTTTCCTCCATAGAGAGGCAGAGGCCAAGACACCGAGTCAGGCGGGCTAATTATTTTGGTTCAATCAAAGAAAATAAATGATTCCCTCCCCGTACTTAAGTATCTCCTTTCATCCGAAACCACGTGCTTCTGGAATTGTGGGGAAGTTGTGTCCATAAACATCCCATCAAGATCCATTTAACATCTCATGGTCTTAATGAGCCCGCGCCACACAAGGCACCCAGGAAGGGTGGGGTCCTATAGAGAGAGGCACTAACAGAGATGGTTTTCTGAGCTTCAGAACGAGGACAGTAGCTCCTTAGATGGTGTGCCACTGGGCACAGCCCAGACAGGGAAGGGGTGCGCTGAGCGGCGAGGACCCACTCCCTCCCGCTGAGCAGCGCAAGGGCGGTTCAAGATGGAGCCTCTGCTCTCTCTTTCCTTCTGGGACCCTTCAAAGTGCAGCCTCTCCTATTCCCCTGCCAAGGAGGAAGTGCTAGGGCAGCCAGTGTGTGGCAGGTGATCTAATTACAGTCCGGGGTTTGCTGATCTAGGGGGTTAGGCCTTTTCATCCCTGACGGTGATGTGATAGCTTGCCAGAAAACACCCCACTGCTATCCGCTTAGAAAGTTCCACCCTTTGTGGAGACAACCCTATACTCCACTTACTTTTCTATCTTCCCTTTGTTTTAAGTGGATTCTTGATTTTTTAAAAATGGTTTTATTATTGGTATAAACTAAAAGGTGGCCGTGGGGACTCAGGCCTGTAATCTCAGCCCTTGAGTCAGGAGAACAGCAAATTCAAGATTACCCTTGGCTGCACACCAAATTGGAGGCCAGCATAGGTTACACAAAGCTCCTGTCTCAAAATCCCCAGCCCCCTAAAGAAGATTGACAGAGTAAACAAAGGATGTTCAGATAACAGTCTATGCTGCACACCACAGAGAACACACTGTCATACACTGAATGTGAGACTAAATCACACAAACTAATGAAATACAATTTGGAGAGTCTGTTTGGTTTTTGAGACAGACTCCCTGTAGCCCAGGCTGACCTGAACTTGCTGTGTCTGTGGAACTCATGATCTCACCTGTGGAGTGCTGGGGTTATAGGGGCCTGAGTCACCACGCCCAGCCTCGAGATTTGTTTTTAAGTAAGTGTGTTGTGTAGTCTGTGTGGTTTACCAGTGAGAGCAGGTGCGTGGAGGCCAGAGGTGCTGGATCCACCTGGAGCCTGAGTCATAGGCAATTGGGAGCTGTCTGATAGGGGTGCTGGGACTCCAACTCCAGCCATCTGCAAAAGTGACCCCTGAACCATCTCCCCGGCCCCTCAATGTGGGCATTTTGTTTTGTGTTTTGAGACAGTGTCTCTATGTAGCACTGGCTGTCTTGGAATTCACTGTGTAGACTAGTCTGGCCTTGAACTCAAAGAGATCCAGCCTGCCTCTGTCTCCCAAGTGCTGGGACTAAACATAACATGAAAAGCATATTAGTATTTTTGAATAAACAATTCCACATCTAAGAATTTTTTTGCTTTTAGTAGATGAATGGAAAAATTATGTGTCAAGAATATTTTCACGTGGCCTCTGGAGACATAACTTAATGGGTAGAGTGTTACCTGGCATGTGGCACGTTTGGGATTTGCTCTCAGGCTGAGCAAGGTATCTCTCCATAGAAAATGGCCTCCAAAAAGCCAGATCGTTCATTAGAGATATGAGCCAGTGGCCCCACTAACTGTCCAAGCCACCCACTGCCCCAGCATTCAGGGGGTTTAGATCAGCTCCTACAGCTGAGGACATTTGTGATGGACCCCAGAGTAGCTGTGAACCGGTCAGAAAGGAAATGGACCTGGGTGGATCGTGTTGGGTAACTTCCCGTGATGTAACGCCCTGCCAGACTGCTAAAGTTAGAGTGTGTCGAAATTGAAACCAGAAAACTAAGGCACAAGTCTTACCCCGAGAGAACGGGAAGTCCATCTGTGCCTGCTCAAATGGGTTCTGAGATTGGCTGACTTCTGCAGGCCTGGCTGGCAGGGCAGGCATCTCCTGATTGGTGGCCCCAGAGTAAACCCACCGTTTCGGTGAATTAAGGGGAAAGCAACAAACAAGGCAACAAACACAGAAAATTCAGCCAGCTGCAAATCGGTACAAGCTGTTTTCTACCTGCTCCTGGCCTGGCTAGAAAGTGGTGGCGGCAACACTTTAGTGGAGAGGGACAAACAAGGAGCGAGGTGACACTGGCCGGAGTCATCCCTTGAGGATGTGACTGGGCCGAGAGACGAGAGGGGCGTTCAGTAAGAGCAGGTGTATTCACCCTTCAGTTTAAGGCCTGAAACTTCTCTTGATCGCCTCCTCTGCCCAGTTCTCTCTCACATTTGCATAGAAACACCTCGAGAGAACTCTCTGTCCTTTCTGTTATCAGTTCCTCTTGTTTTTTCCTCTAAAACTCCATTGATTCTTGGTGTTTGTTTATTTTGAAACAGGCTCTCCTACTCCCAGACCAGCCTTGAACTCAGAGCTCTAATACCTGTCCTACCTACACCTCCCAAGCTAAACACCGTGCGGGGTCTGTGGTCTTGTGGGTGAAAGCCAGGGCTTCTGGAATGTGAGAGAAACACTCCAGCAATTGAGGTACACCTCCAGCCCGGACTCGGGGTTTCTGCTGAAACATCTTGTCAAGGTAGCCGATGATGTCAACCTCATCAACCGCAGTGAGCAATCCTTGCTGTTGATTGGCCTCTCAGAAATACTGAATACTGTCACCTACTTTAGAACACTGGCTTCTCCCCCCTCCCAGGTGCCACATTCACTCAATGCCTGAGTTCACGGGGTTTGCAATTCCTCCCCAGGCCAGTGACTCTATTTGTATCTGCAGTACTGAGCCCTCTCTCCTAAGCTCCAACCTGTGCTGTTTCTCAGTTTTCCCACTCGCACAGACTTGGGTGAACAGAACTTCATTTTGGTTTCCCATTGGAGCTGGCTCCTCCTCAGAGCTCCCCTCCCCCAGTTTGGTAAGGCTGCCCTTGGTGCTGCTTGGACAGAATGCTCTGAAGTCACCTCGGCTTTTTCTTTGACCATCTCTGTCGAAACCCTCAGAAAATCTGTTAGTTCTTGTCGCGGCTCGAATATGAAGTGTTCTGAGCAGGCTCACACACCCAGGACTTGGTCCGCAGCTGGTGGCATTCTCCGGGAGGCTTTTTGGAAAGTTGAACAGACGGGACATTGTTGGAGGAAGTAGGTCACTGGGGAACATGCACTTGTGGAAATAGCTGGCTTCCTTACTGTGCCTCTGTCCTCCCTCCAGCACCCGTGAGGTAGGCAGCTGTGCCCTTACCTGCTGTCCCATGATGCTCTGTGTCATCTCAAGCCCACAGCAATGGCCCCATGTGATCAGGGCAGGCATATCTGTAACCCTGAGCCAAAACAAATCTGTTCTTCAAGCAACTCTTAGCTACCTGTCACGGCAATGACCCCCCCACACACACACACACACACATACACATGCACATACAACACACACACACACTTCTCTGCCTTCTAAATACAACCT
Source organism: Microtus ochrogaster (assembly GCF_000317375.1). Lineage (NCBI taxonomy): Eukaryota > Metazoa > Chordata > Mammalia > Rodentia > Cricetidae > Microtus > Microtus ochrogaster. The sequence continues at coordinate 55,106,236 of NC_022027.1, read as the reverse complement.
GATTTAGTAGACTAACAGGCTGTCAACAACCACCTGCGGTTCCCTAAGACTACATAGCCTGATGGCCATGTAGGTGTTCAATCTGTGCAAACTGACTAACATTTCTCAGAATGTCTGTTCCACTGTCAGCGATCCTTCCTCTGATACCGTGGCGACCTCATGGACCATCCCCTTGTTGTGTGACACTTTGCTCCTAGATTGAAATACTCCAGCCTACAGGAGAGGGGAAAGCCCCTTAAACCAGAAGGTAAACACCCAAGACAGCTTCCTGAAAGCCCTGAAACTGACCAGATTCACCAGGCTCCTCCTTCCCAAAACAAGCGGTAAAGATGGTTGAGGTCGCTCTCTGACAAGCCCAGCTGCCTGGAAGAGGTGTAGAGCCACGGCGGCCCCTGGAAAGGACGCTCTGCAGCCCGCTGAGCTGTCTGCAAGCTGTGCAGGGTATTCCAAGTTCCCAGCTTTGTAAGCGTCTGGGCTGGGGTGGCCTTTGGTGACCCAGCTGTCTCTGAGTCATTTCTGCTCTAAGTTACCTCTCACTCCTACTTCTGTAAGGGAACCCAGTAAAACTCGTTGGCTCCTCACTGTGGTCTGTTGTCAGCCCCTCTCTGGGGTGAGTAGACATTTGTTCATGTCTCCCAGGGATATTGTCACGCAGCACCTGCCTCTCAGGCCTTTGGGCTCAGACTAGTAACACTGGATTCACCCGGGTCTTCTCCAGCCTGCAGATACTTACTGTACAGGGCTTTTCAGTCTTCAATTCTCATAATAAACCCGCTCATGTTCATATCTAAATATTTCTATCATCTGCCTAAATCTATTTGCCCATCTATTATCTATCATCACCCAATCTATCATGTATCTGGAGTCTATTGTGTCTAATTCTCTGGAGGACCCTAACATAGGGAGTTAAGGATATGAGTCTAAACCACGAGAAAGGGCCTGGTGAGTTCCTTCCTGGGAGTCTATAATAGCCTATAATAACCACCTGTGTGATAGATAGGATGAAATAGGTATTTTTGACTTTCTGTCCCGACATACAACTCCTAAAGCTTTTGGAATCTTGAAAGTTGTGTATTGTTGCTGCTGTTGTCTTAAGTCCTTCTGTGCCAGTGTGAGCCGATGACCGGTAGTTCTTAAGTGGCTTTCCAAAAGGGGCTGGTCGCCTGGAAGACCAAGTTAGAATCTGAGGGTTGGTACTGTGACCTTCACATCCCCTGACCTCTATGGAGTGAAGCTGAAGGTGATTTGACCACTAATGACCAGTGACTTACTACCAATGTGTGAATGAAGTCTTAAAACACTCTACAAAGAAACATTCAGAGAGCGCCCAGATCAAGGTGGTGTGCCTAGAGAGGTCTAGAAGTCTGATCCTGTACTCCCCTACACTACCCCGTGAATCTCTTTATCTTTATTTATGCTTTTCTCCACAATAAACCACTAAGCACATTTCTCTGAGAGCCATGGAGTCCTAGCAAATTAAACTTAATGACAGGATTGCAGGAGCCCCAGCTTGTAGCTTCTTAGTGGCAAGTACAGGCCACAACCTGAGACTTGCTACTAGTATCCAAAATTACAAGAGCAGACTTAGGACTCAGCCCTCAACTTGAGGGATCCTATGTTCAGGTAGACACTGTGGGGTGAGCTGAATGAGATGATGAGCAACTGGGGTCACTGCAGAATTAATTGCTTATTGCTGCTGTGGGCGGGGGAGATTCACACACCCATGACATCACACCCGTGACATTACACCAGTGACATCACACCCGTGACATCACACCCGTGACATCACAGCACACCTGTGGTGTTCATCGCTGCTGAGTGAGAGGATAGGCAAACAAAGTCTGAATTCAGGGTTCCCCTATGTGGGCCCCTGAAAGTTGATCTTTAGCCCACTCATTTTAGCTCCTCTTTGCTGTGGGACAATGGTCTGTACCCTGTCAATTGTATTTTAATAAAATGCTGGTTGGCCAGTAGCCAGGCAGGAAGTAGAGGTGGGACAACCAGGCAGGAAGTAGAGGCAGAGCAAGGAGAGCAAGAGAATTCTGGGAACAGAAAAGAGTTAGTCTGTAGCCATCTTTCCCAGGAAGCCAGACACAGAGCAAGCAAGTTATGACTGCCTCGCCAAAAAAGGTACCAATATCAGCTTTTATTTAAAATACAAGTGACGGTACAGACCATTGTCCCACAGCACTCCCCCACCTTTTTTTTTAAAAAAAAAAAAAAAAAACTCTGAATCAAATCTCCTTTATTTAGCTTTTCTCCTGACCATTATCCATAATATCTTGTAACCAACATTCTAAACAAAGGCAAACATCAATAATCCATATTTTGGGAATGAGGGTGTAGTTTTCCAAGCTACTTCCTGCTGACTGGGGTGTTGATAATTTTATGGGGACCTAAAGAAAATTTAGAATTATGATCAAGTCCTGACTGGAGTATCTTGTGAGGCTTGATCATCTCAGGCAGCAGTCTTGACATTGTTCTAAATGTAGAACTCAGACATCTGGGCCATCTGTTCCTACTGAAAATTTCTTAGGGGGTCTTCTTTGATCAAACCTGATTTTTCTTAGCCTACAATGAATCCACAACCTCTCATCTCCTGTGGAAACAAAAACAAAACCTCTTCTCCAAAGAAACATACCTTTTGACTTAAATTTTGAAGTCAAGGTATTTTCAAAATACTTATGTTAGGTTAATCCAGCAGCACTTAAAATCAAATGTCTTTTAGCAGCTGTTGCTCCTTCCTCGGCAGTCAAACAATTCAAAGACAACACAATAACATACAGTATCCAGACTCTCTGTATATTTTCTCTGTATATATGTAAACGTACCTTTATTTTAAACTCTGTTTCTTTTAATTTTATTTTTAATTTTTGGCTTTTTGAGACAGGGTTTCTCTGTGTATCTTTGCTGTCCTGGAACTCACTCTGTAGACCAGGCTGTCCTTGAACTCACAGAGATCTACCTGCCTCTGCCTCCCAAGTGCTGGGACTAAAGGTGTGTGCCACCACACCCAACTACTCTCTTTATTTTATATTTTAAGGACTTTATCTTTTTTTTTTCCCAGGGTTCCCCTTTTTTTTGCGCTCTGTGTACAGTTTTTAGGTGTTTTTTTTTTCATCTCTGAATCTATCTTTACTGTATATCTCTCTTTTTCCTACCACATGAGTCTTTAATTTGCTAAGTGATATAGCCAGGATTAAAGTCATGGCTTTGATGGCTGGATCCAGCCCATTCCTTAGCTTTCTGAGAGTCAAGGCAGAGGTACTAGCCAGAGCTGTATTTATTATCACTACTCTATTGAGTTTCAAGGTCCCTGACACTACCAAGAAGCATGCTGTCGGCAATTCATAAACACCATTTAAGTGTTTTGTGGCTGTACCTCTTAAAAGAGTTGCAAAGTTTCGTAACTAATGCTGAGTCAGGAAGCCTCTCTTAAATGAGAGGCACTTGACTCTAGTAAAGAGAACAAACCCGAGAAATTGCTGCTACCTAGAAGCCATGCTATTTTGTGTCAGAATTATTTCCCAAACTCAGGTTTTCTGTGGATGCAGTTGTCCGTCCACATGTTGGGCACCATTTGTTGACTGGGGTTTATGTCCCACCTGGTCCTGCAGTCATTCAGTTCCAAATAGACACACAGATGTCTACATTAATCATAAACTGGTTGGCCTAGTAGCTCAGACTTCTTATTAACTCTTATAACTTATATTAGCCCATAATCCTTGTCTATGTTAGCCACGTGGCTTGGTACATTTTTCGGTGAGGTAGCCACATCTTGTTTGCTCTGTGTCTGGCTTCCTCTCTCTGTTTCTGGGTGATGACTGCAGACTGAAACTTCCCTCTTCCCAAAATTCTTGTTGTCCATGCATCTACTTCCTGCCTGGTCACCCTGCCTATACTTCCTGCCTGGCTACTGGCCAATCAGCATTTATTTAAAATACAAGTGACAGAGTACAGACCATTGTCCCACAGTACCTCTTTCCTGACTCTCCCCCCTCCACTCCCACTCCCAAGACAGGGACTTACAGAGCTCTGGCTGACCTCAAACTCGCCGCATAGCCAAGGGTGACTTGGCATTCTTATCTTCCTGCCTGTCCCTCCCAAGTGCTGGGGTGTGCACCCCCACATCTGGCTCATGCGGTTCTGGGGACCAAACCTAGGGCTTGCTGTATGCTAGGCTAGCAGCTAGCACTCTACCAACTATGCCCCAGCCCCAGCCCTGAGTTGTTTTTGTTGTTGTCTTAGCTGCTTAATCTCATTAAAAGTCTAAACACAACTTTTTTTTTTTTGGCCTTTTTTCATTTTGAGCACTAGACAGAACTTTTCCTGGTAAGCCACAGCCATGTGGTGATACACAGATTAATAGAGATGGGTTAGTTTAGGATATGAGTTAGTCAGAAATACACTTAAACTATTGGCCAAACAGTATTACAAATAATATGGTTTCTATGATTGCTTAGTGGCAACATAGATGGGTTGTGTGCCTAAAAATAGGGCTGTGAGCATGGCTCTCAGAGGCAGCAAACAGTTTCGCCATGCTGGGCTGGAGGTGATGTGGGATTCCACTCTGGATGCTGTGAATATGATTGGCTAATTAATAAAGAAAACTGACTTGGCCTGTTGATAGGGAAGAACTAAGGTAGGCGGGGGAAAACTAAACTGAATGCTGGGAGAAAGGAAGGCAGAGTCAGAGAGAAGCCATGGAGCCCTGCTAGAGACCCACAGAACTTTAGCCAGTAAGCCACAGCCATGTGGTGATATACAGATTAATAGAGATAGGTTAAATTAATATGTAAGAGTTATCCAATAAAAAGCTAGAGCTAATGGACCAAGCAGTGCTTTAATTAAGACAGTTTCTGTGTGATTGTTTCTGGGCTGAGTTGCTAGGCATCCAGGAACCAACAAGCAGCCTCCTTACAACAAATACATACTTTATACACCCCATCAGAAAATCTCTTTCTTCCAGATGCATATTTAAAAAACAAGTGCTGTTGTTCACCAGTGTTCACTTAACATCTCAGCATTCTGGAAATCATTTCTTTCAAGCAAGATGATCAGGCAGCTCACTGTCCTTCTTGTGGCAAGGATTCTGATGACAATCCTACTGACTGGCTGTGTTTTAATGCCAACACAGTTCCAGGGGGATGGGCTGTTTACTCACACCTCCCTCAAAGCTCCCTCTTTCCCCACACCGCACGCTCGTGCTCGCGCACACACACCGAGAGCAGATCCACAAGGTCTGAATATCATAAACTGCAGTCAGCAACTTCAGGCCATCAGATGAAGGCACGGCCCAGCTCCGGTGGAGGGTGGAAACACCCTAATGGCCAGAGGACTTTGGAGTGATCGGCAGACTGAGCACAAACAACAACCGGGCTTTCATGACTCCTGCTCAGAAGGACCTGGACTATACTTAGCTGAGGTCCAGAGGACAAGTGCACATGCTGAGCTGCTCTGCCTCTTCTGGGGCCAGCAGTGCTGTTTACAACTTGGACCTCAGGTCATTCAGCTTTGACCCAGGTGGACTCCAAGTTCAGGTGGACTCTGCTGGGTTATTGTTCAAGCACCTTAGGAGACACTTGAACTTTTTCTCCTGCTTATTTGTTTTGTTGATGCTGTCAGGTGCAGTTTAGGGGTGTGAGTTTGACATGATAAATGAACAAAAACCTGAGCCGATAGTTGCCCCTTCTGCCGGCTTGCTGTCGTTCCTGCTGCCAGCTGACCAATGCCAAGACCTGAGACCATGCAGGTGTGACGTGCTTAAAGCTGCAGGGGGCAGTCAGAAGTTCCCAGTGCCCAGCTCTTTCCTCCTACCTTTGCTTTGCGACCCAAAGCCGGGACTGACTTTTCTAACTTCCTCACCTACCTCTTCAGTTTGTTCTAGGTTCACAATGAACCCCTGTGTGGTACGAGTGTGATGTGTGGGGGCTGTCATCCAGAAATAAGCTATTGCACCGAAGAGGGAAAGGCTGGTTGCAGAGGCGTGCCAGCCCGCCACCGTGTTCGCTAGCTGTTATTCGGTAACGTCTGCAGATTCTCTTTCTCTACACAAAGCCAAATGGGGCTGATTAAGCTCCTCTGGTGTAATTTTTGAAAAGAAAGGACAAGTTAAAAATAGCCTAAGAACAAGTGCTAGGAGCTCAGAGCTGCTAGAAAGAAGTAAGGATGGGGTCTGGGCGCAGCTTCAGAGCCGCCATTCACAGACCCGAAGGGCAGGACAAAGAGCCCTCCAAGGACAAAGTACTTTCCAGGGTCACGCTGAGCTGCTGCTTTCTTTTCTCCTTCCCCCTTCCTTCCTTCTCCCTCTTCTTTCTCTCTCTCTCTCTCTCTCTCTCTCTCTCTCTCTCTCTCTCTCTCTCTTTCTTTCTTTCTTGAGATGGGCTCTCATGTTGCCCAGTGGCCTTAAACTCAGTGTGTAGTAAATGATGACCTGGAACTTTTAATTCTCTTAGCTTCTGAGTGCTGAGGTCACAGGTGTGAGCCCCCATGAGTACAGAGGTCACAGGTGTGAACCCCCATGAGTACTGAGGTCACGGGTGTGAACCCACATAAGTGCCGAGGTCATGGGTGTGAGAGCCAAGGTCATGAGTGTAAGCCCCTAAGAGTGCTGAGGTCATGGATGTAAGCCCCTATGAGTGCCTAGGTCACGGGTGTGAGCCCCCATGAGTGCCAAGGTCACGGGTGTGAGCCCCCATGAGTACTGAGGTCATGGATGTGAGCCCCCATTAGTGCCGAGGTCATGGATGTGAGCCCCCATGAGTACTGAGGTCACGGATGTGAGCCCCCATGAGTGCCTAGGTCACGGGTGTACATCTCTATACTGTTTTCTACAGTGATGATGTTCAAACCCAGGACTTTGTGCATGCTAGCAAGCACCTCACCGCCTGAGCCATATCCCCAGCCTTTGTGGGAACTGTGCAATTGGACTGAGCAGACTCAGGTTTGTGCATTGTGAGGGCCAGCCATGAAAGCTAAGTCTGGGCAAGTCACCCAAAGGAAGTTTTTTACTTCCAACCATTATCACCTGGGACTCTGTCCATCAATAAATTTAAATAAGAGGCCTGAGTCTCAGTAGTTTATCCTGAAGCAATACCTGGTAGCAGGAAAACACCAAAAGCTGAGATTACCCAACCTCCAAGAGCAGACCAAAGGAAATGCCGGACATTCCAACTGCTGTAGATAGGATCACCTGCCAGGGCACCTCACCAGGACACTCCTAGACAAATGTCAACCAATCAGGGGTCCTGAACCTCAGAGGCCCCTCACCCCCACCCTTACTACTATAAAAACCCAATTCTAATTGAGCTAGGGGCTCTCTGGTTATTCCAATACATTGGACATGCGGAGAGACCGAGTTTGCAAACTTGATTAAAATAAAGGCTCTTTGCTTTTACATTTGGGGCTCGGTCTCCTTTGTTGGCTTTTGTGGGGACCCCATGGATTTGGGCATAACATGCATGTCCAGTCTTACAATCCAGCTCTTCTCTGACAACTGTCACCCAGGCCTCAGTAGTGATGCCAACTAGGTCTAGGCTTCCTCACTGGAGGGCAAGCAATGCTATCCCAGCAGGTCACGTATAATAAGCAGATTGAGAGGGGCAGCTGACAGATGTACGGACTCATGTGCCAGTCTGGGAACCCAGCTGGAGCCCCAGAGGAGTCAGAGTTGAAGGGGAGCTGGCTCCTGAGTCTATGGAGGCAGAGGGCAGGAGCTATAGCCAATTTGGGACTGGGGCCAAGTGTGCTTCCCTCAAGCCTATGGCTTGTGCCATGGGCCCAGGAACCCATCTTCCTTAACGGCTTGCAGAGGAACTCACTCCAGTCTCATGGGCTCAACTCCTCGACTTATGGGGAAATATTAGAAACCAGGTTTGGTTTTTTGTTTTGGCTTGTTTTGTTTTCGATTTTTGTTTTTTTGGGGGGTAGAATTGAGACAGGGTTTCTCTGTGTAGCTTTGGAGCCTGTCCTGGAACTTGCTCTGTAGACCAGGCTGGCCTCCAACTCAGAAATCCACCTGTCTCTGCCTCCCAAGTGCTGGGTTAAAGGTGTGAGTCACCACTGCATGGTTAGAAACCATTTTTTAAAATGACATTTTATAATTTACTTATTATTATTTCATGTGCATTAGTGTTTTGTCTGCAGGTATATCTGTGCGACAGAGCCAGATCCCCTAGACTGGAGTTACAGACAGTTGTGAGTGGTCATCTAGGCACTGGGAACTGAACTAGCCCCTCTGGAAGAGCAGCCAGTGCTCTTAGCCTCTAAGCCATCTCTCCAACCCTAGAAACCATTTTTATTTTATTTTATTTATTTATTTATTTATTTATTTTGTTTTGTTTTTTCGAGACAGGGTTTCTCTGTGGCTTTGGAGCCTGTCCTGGAACTAGCTCTGTAGACCAGGCTGGTCTCGAACTCACAGAGATCCACCTGCCTCTGCCTCCCGAGTGCTGGGATTAAAGGCGTGCGCTACCACTGCCCGGCTAGAAACCATTTTTAAATGCTTATAATTTATCACACACCTTGCCAGGATTTTCTCCATACTATATATATTTGGGGTATTTTTAAATTACATTAACTTTTAAATTTTCATCCAAGTCTTTACTGTACATTGAGTATATTCTCACCCAAACCCTGTAACCTTGCTGTTTTTCCTTGACCTTCTCCCTTTTTCTCCTTCTCCTTCTAGACAGTTAAACTTTGCAGATTGTTTTAAAAAAAATGTTTTAATGTGAGCCAGGGTGGTTTAATCCCCACACTGGAGAGGCAGAGGCTGTTCTCAAACTCACAGTGACGGGCCTACTGGAAAAACTCAGTCTTCTAGAAGAATAGCAAGTGCCTTTAACTGCTGAGTCATGTCTTCAGTCTTGGCTCTTTATTCTTTATGTTTTTCTTTTTAAAAAAAATCCACTGTGCACACAGAGCCCATCTTCTTTATCCGTCCCTCTGGTGTGGGTACCTATATTGGCTCTAGAACTTAGTGAAAGGAATGGCATTGCAGTGTGAACTAGTGTACAGATGTGTCTGTGTTTGAGTGCTTGAGTTTTGATTTTGAGAAAGAATTTTGCTGTGTAGCTTCCAGCTGGCTTCCAAGTCCAGGCAGGCTCCTTGGCTCTGCTTCCTGAGCACAGGGATTGCAGGTAAGCGCCACCATCCTGACTTGTCTGCATTATCGTTTTTAGTCACTGGTGGTCCTAAGTTCAAGTCCTGGGCCTAACTCTCGTTATCTGTGCCAGGCAAGTGGCCCTCCCCAAGTCCAGTCATGATTAGCTATCACTGCCAGAACGGAGCGCCATAAACAAGGTGGATCTGACAACGCGCATTGGCTTTCTGAAGTGTTGGAGGCAAAGTCCAAGCCGAAAGTGCTGAGGGCTGCGTGTCTTGTGACAGCTTTACCCTTAGGTTGCCTCTGCCTGCTCTTCTCCACGTCCTCACGTGGCCTTTGGCGCCTCTTCTTAGGACACCGGTCTAACTGAATAGGGCCCCACCCTTATGGCCTCATTTAATGAGATTCCTTCTCCAAACACAGCCTTGCTGGGCACTAGGCCTGGGGTCAGGGCACAGACATCTAGAGCATGACTGCTGGTTTCTTCAGCAGTAACTGTGAATGGCTCTGGCGTTTGTATCGGTGGAGACCTGAGTGTGAGAGCATGTAGGATGTGCTCAGCGGAGAACCTGGCCCAAATCCCTGTCCAGCTGATCGCACATGCCAGCTGGTGCTGCTGCTATCAGCCACCTTTGAACCCACAGCCCAGACTGTCAGTAGCATCATTAGCAAGAGGCTACTGTACCCCAGCGTAAGCTTTGAGGACCCTAAAACCTGCCTTTGTCCCACTATGCTGCATGGCTTCTTACGGCCTAGTTTATATAATGTGTCACAGAACGTGGGGGTCAAACTCAGGCTCCATGCATGCTGAGCGATTGACCAAGCTGCTTCCTTGCTGTAGTGATGAGGTGAGCAGGCCTGCTTTTCGTCCCGCCCGGCTCCCAGCTAGCTTTACACCTGAAATAATTATACGGAAACTGTATTCATTTAAACACTGCCTGGCCCATTAGCTCTAGCCTCTTATTGGCTAACTCTCATACCTTGATTAAGCCAATTCCATTAAATCTGTGTAGCACCATGAGGCTGTGTCTTACCGGGAAAGATCCTAACCTATGTCCGTCTCGGGCCAGAGATTCACGGCTTCTGCCTGTCTCTGCTTTCTTTCTCCCACAGTTCTGTTCTGTCTTCCCTGCCTACCTATGTTCTGACCTATCAGGCCAAGGAGTTGTCTTTATTAATTAACCAATGAAAGCAACAGATAGATAGAAGACCCTCCTACATCATTTCCCCTTTTTCTGTTTAAACAAAAAAGAAAGGCTTTCACTTTAACATAGTAAAATTACATATAACAAAACAGTTATCAAGCAGAATTACAGTTACAATATTTATATCTATTTTATCTTTTATCATACCTAAGGAAATGCCATATTTTGTCATCTTTGAAAGATATGAAGAATGCCTATTTAACTGAAATATATCTAGAAAATCTAACTAACATGACTACAAGCATGACTATTATTGATGATTATCCATTAACAACCTACTTTTTCTAATTATACAGTACATTTTTAAATGAACTACACAATCACAATACCTTAATCAATATCAGAAATACATATACATATAACAAAATTGACCTTAAAATCCATACCAATGCAAATTATTCATATCTATATCATATTCCCCTTTAAATGTAAAAGAACATCTATAAGAACGATTAACCAATAAAAGCAACAGATAAATAAAAGACCCTCCTACATCACCTTACACAATGTATCAGTGATAAGATCCGAGTCATATGGACTCTCCTAAGAGTGGGACAGCGTCATTTCTCGTTTCCTCCAAACAGTTAAACACTGGCATATCGACCTCCAGATGGTTTCACATTAACTATTACGCACTCAGTTTCAGGAGCTGGAGGCAACCGTTCTCTCAGGAAACTGTGTCCATGGCCCCCTGCACATCCCTATTCTCCGATGTCTAGCGAGCAGCTCTCATATCAAAGACAATCAGAAGTAAGTATTCAGCTCAATGATCTTACCTCTGCAAGGAAAATGAAGTTGCTGAACTAGCTATGACGTCACAGCTCCGCAGGGTGCCCTGTCTTGACCACAAAGGCAGACCACAAAGGTGGCACACTTTCCATGCTTGTCTGATTTTTAAACAGGGTCTCCTGTATCCTGCCTGCGCTGGCACTGACCCACTACATAGTCAGAAATAACTTTGGTTTTCTGGGTTTCCTGTTTCTACACACCAAGTGCTAGGATTAGAGATGTGCACCAACCCACCTGGCTTTTCCAGCGGTTGTTGATTTATTTGCATGTGTGTGCGACAGTGAACACATGGGAACAACTGTGGGGGTCGATCCTTTCCTTCCACCATGTGGGCCTGGGGCTTGAACTTGGATTGTCAGGCTTGACCGCAAGCGCTAACTTTAACCACTTAGCTCTCTGTCCAGCATCACAGCTAGTTTTATGCAGTGCTGGGCTCGGGGTTTAAATTCAGGGTCTGTGCAAGCCACCTTCCAGCCTATACCCCAGTCCCCGAGCCCCCATTCTTTTTCTTTTATGGGAGGAAGGAAGGGTTCGAGACAGGGTTTCTCTGTAGCTTTGGAGTCTGTCCTGGAACAAATAGCTCTGTAGACCAGGCTGGCCTAGAACTCACAGAAATCCCCCTGTGTTTGCCTGCTGAGCGCTGGGATTAAAGGCACATGCCAGCACCGCCCTGCTGGAGCTCCCATTTGTGTGAAACAAATATGTAGAGATGAAACATCCCGAGAAAACACTTAAGGTATCAGCCGCAAATGCAAATCGGATCAGGATGACGTAATACAGAAGCGTGAATTCATTCAAAGGGACGCATGAGAGGGCCTGTCCACTTGGAGCTTGCCAGCTACCCACGTCACAGTCACTCAGGATACCCAAGGAACGTGGCAGTAACAGAATTTTATCCCAGACTTGGGATCACACCCTGTTTAGGTGACGGGCGCCTACAGATAGGACAAGAAGTTTGGATGTTCCTGACCCATTGTGAGCCAGTATTAAGAGCCCTTCTTGAAGCCAAGGAAGCCCCAGAAAAAGACCTCAGCCGTGAACGCCCACTGGTTTCAGAGGCGGAGAGCAAAGCTAGAAGGCACTTCCAGTAAGTGAGGGTGGAATGGAGGGAGGAATCCGGAAAGGTTTGTTTATGACTGCAGAGATACCGTTCAGCCCAGAGTGAAATGTCGAGAGGCTAGAACAATGGAGTTTCAGCATGGGAATTCTAGGTTCTGCAAGCAAAGTCACTGCAAGAAACAGCACCAACTGCCCCCTGCTGCAAAGCCACTTGAAGGCGGCTGATAGCAAAATACTCCGTGCTTGTCATTTCGGGAACATCACTTGCTCTTGTTAAACTTAAGTTTCTTAATCTATAAAGTAGAGACAATTATACCTGTGTTACTTGACGGAGACAAAAGACAGAATGGTTGAATTAGGTATACTTTGAAGGTCGAGACTGTTCCGGGGTGGGGGTTGGAAGGGAGCCTTTATTCATAGCCCACCAAGCAGCTTGTGACATCTGGCCTGGTGATGTTATCTGTAGATTTTTATTGTTTATTTCCTGTTTCATCTTCCTGTTGCTGGGTCTCTTGCCGCTCTAGGCTCTTTGGGCTCCGTGTCGCCAGCCTTCCCATGGAGCGCCCTCTAGTGGCAAACGCTACAATGATTCGCTCTCGATCTAAATGTGAACGTAAGGTCCTGGTTGACAAAGAAACTGGCTTTGGAGTGCTACTTAAAACTTATTTATGCTTGGAAGGAACCAGCATGGGTCCAAACGAATTCCTCTGAATGTGGGGGACAGTTGTGTGGCTGGGTCAGACTGCGGGGCCACTGGCAGTGGCACCAGGATTTATCTCTGCTGCTTGTACTGGCTTTTGGGGAACCTGTTCTCTTTGGATGGATACTTGGCTCAGCCTAGATACAGTAGGAAAGGCCCTGGACCTTCCCCAAAGCAACGTGCTTTATCCTCTCTGGGGAGTGAAAGAGGAGTGGAGAGGGTGGGTGGAGGGGATGGGAGGAGGGGAGGAAGTGGGAACTGGGATTGGCATGTAAAATAAAAAATAAAAGAAAAATGATAAAAGACTTATTTATGTACTCTGTGTACAATAAATAATAAAACCCCAACATTTTGAGATAGGGTGTCATGCAGTCTAAACTAACCAGGAACTCACTATGCAGCAGAGATGACCTTGAACTCCAGGCTTCCTTCTGAACAGCCAGGCAAACATTCTTATCAACTGAGTTAGTCCTCTGCTGCCAAATGATTTGTTGTTGTTGCTGGTGGTTTTATTTTGTTTTGTTTTTGTTGTTTTGAGACAGGGTCTCCCTGTGTACCTCTGCTGTCTTGGAACTCACCGTGTAGACCAGGCCGTCCTTGATCTTACAGTTTGGCTCTAGCAGCCCTGGAACTCAGAGATTCTCCTGTTTCTGTCTCCTAGGTTCCAAGATTAAAGGCGTGTACCACCACACCCCGAAAAACCTGCACGCTTGTTGCTGCTCACATGTTTATTAGTGTGGAAATCTCCCTGAAACAGTTAACCTGTCTGGACCCTGTTTCCTCATTCATAAGAAATAAAGCGGCCTCCTTGGCCACAGCTATCCTCTGAGGTAGTTTTCACTGTCAGCTTGATTGGATCTAGAATTGCCATGGAAACAGACCAATGCATCTGATTTGTTTCCAGACAGCTTTAACTGAGGAGGAGGACCCTTCCTGACCATGGGAAGCCACAAATGGAAGTGAGGACCTGAGGGGAGCACCAGCCTTCGAGGACGCGAGTTCAAATTCCGAGAACCTATGTGAAAAGCTGGATACAGCAGCACATGTGCCTGTAGCCCAGTCTGCCAAGGGTAGAAGCCGGAGTGTCACTGGGGCTCCGTAGCTGCTAGTCTCGCACAGGTTCAGGGATGGACTCTGGCTGGAGGAAGTAAGCGGGGTGCGGGGTAATACTCCTCAGATATGAGAATGTGTACCTGCGCATCCACCCACACCTGTGCCCACACCACATCACACACACATACCTTCACACACAATCTTAGGAACAAATCCTAGCGTGTAGTCTAGTAAAAAGTCTAAGCAACTATCAAAACGTGAAGCCATTGGTGATTTAAGGAGACTGGTTGACTGCCCAGCTGTGCCTTCTGTCTCTGGTCAAGGTTTGCATAAACAACAGAGGAAAAATGCCTCCGGGGAGTTAGCTCCTTGTCTGAAACATTTAAAGAGCAGGCGGGAGAGGAGACTTCTGCATCTCTGGGGGACCTCAAGCCCTTGTTCTTGCCTAGATTTTGAAAAACCAGTTTCCCACTTGTGCTGATTGGGAGGAGGGCCTTGGGTTTCAGAACGCGGCTTAGCCGGGGGGGGGGGGGGGGGGGGGGGGGGCTCTGGACACCCCGCCCCACCCTGCCCCCTCTTCCGAGCCCTGTCTCCCTGGTTACAGCGCAGCTCCTGCGAAGAAGCAGGTGCAGCGTCTGAAGTGATGAGAGGAGCTGGCTCATTCCACCCACATTTCTCTTGTTTTAAAAATTAAGATTCCTGGCAACAATATATTTAGCGTGCATTCAGTTAAAAATCTTAGTGACCAGGCAGTGGCGTTTCATGACTGCACAGCGGTAAAGCTCATGGGACTTGGAAGCAGAAAGGTGACCCAGCTTTGCTGGCACGCCTGATGACATCTATGTTGTCCTACTGAGGTCCCTTGGAAGGGGCTGCACTCAGTGCCATTTCCCACTCTGTCTTCAGTAGCCCCAGAGAGTTCAAATTCCTGTGCAGTGGTGCTTCATTTGTATATCAATAAATAAAACTTGCCTGAAGATCAGGGAGTAAAACAGCCCCACTGGCCAGCCTTACAGACCAGGCAGTGGTAACACACACCACACACCTTTAATCCCAGTAGCCACACTAGTTGCCATAGAAAACGGGCGGTGCTTGCCATTAATCCCAGCAGTGCACACATTTAATCCCAGCCTGAGAGAAGATTATAAAATGGGAGGAGGCAGCTCTCAGTCACAGTCTCCTTCTGAGATTCCTGGAGGCAGGATCTCCGTTTCCGACTGAGGTTAAGAATGGCCTTGAACTTCCAGTCTCTCTGCCTCCACCTCTGCCTCGTTGGAACTGCAGGAACCCTGCACAACTCCAGCTTATGTGGTGCTGGAGACTAAACCCTGAGCTGTGTCCACGCTCTCCTGATTGAGCTGGACCAGTTCTTTTAACAGCGTTGATTCATCTGGGAGAACAAATACGTCATTTTCAGGGAAAGAAATGAAACCAGAGATTGTGGTGTTAAACAAAACAAGCTAAATCCAGAAATAGAAATAGATAAAAATATTTTTTTCTCATTTGGGGGACAGACCTCTGTGAGTTCAAGGTCACCTTGGTCTACATAGTGGGACCTTAAATAAACAACTAAAACCCCAAACCCAAAATAATGCATTAAGATAAGGAAAAGGGACCATGTGTGCTTATGGCTGTTGATGTAGCCTCAGGGGGCTAGCCCAGCATGGACAAGGGCCTGGGTTTGAGCCCCACTGACCCCACATTAGAGGGACAAGAGGTGCACCCACAGGCATTACTACCTCAAGTCCTATAGGGCACAAGCCAAATTTTCCTTCATGGATTTGACTTATTTTCCAGGAGAGGTAAGCCAATATTCCATATTTCCTATCACCCAAGTTCTGTATAGTGCAATACACCAAACCCAGAGAAGGCACCCGCTATGTGTTTCCGTACAAAAAGCTAGCGTCCAAAGACAGCAGCCTGAAGCTGCAAACACTTGTTACATCCTGTAAGTCAGTACCCACAGTGGTTTTGCTGGGGAATGTTCTTTTCTAGACCTGGTGAAGCAGAATTGACAGACTGCATGTATTCAAGCTGTGAAGCATGATGATTGGATACATACTCTGCCACACCTAAATCAACCCACTATCACCACAGTTACCAAGTTATGCATGTGTCTGTATGTGAGTGTGTGTGTGCATTTGTGATGGCACTGTGGGATGCAGGACACACCTCAATGGTAGAATGCTTGCTTAGCATGTAGAAGGCCCTGAGTGTGAAACCCAGCACTAGACAGAATTGCAGAAGCACCTCTTAAGCAATTACTTTTAATATTAAGAAAAGAATTGGGAGAGTTGAGGACGTCACTCAGTTTGCATGCAGGAAGCCCTGGATTCAGTCCGCAGCATTGCGTAGGAGGGACACGGGGGTGCACACCTGTGATCCCACACTGGGGTGAAGTTCAAGGTCATCCTCAGCTTTACAGTAACGTTGATGCTAGCCTAGATTACACATAACCCTGACTCTAAACAACAACAAACTCAAAAGAAAAAAAAGGTCTGGGGAGCTGGCTCAGTGGGTACAACTCTCGCCATGCAGGCCTGAGGACTAAGGTTTGGACCCTTAAGGACATAAAAGCCCACAGAAACATCTGGGTTGGCATGGCAAGGGACTAGGAGAAAGGTGTCTCTGGGGCAAGCTCACCAGCCGCACTAGCCAGAACAGTGACTCTGGGATGAACTAGGGATCCTGCTTCAATGTATACAGCCAGGAGCCATCCACAAGCTTCTTCACCTGCGCAAACATGTATGGACCCACACACATACAAACACACATGTGCACATGCGCACACCATACACATCCATACACAAAACAAAGCAAAACTAAATGTTCTTGTAGTTGAGTCTCCATCTCAAGTCAGTAGTTGCTGACTGGCAAAGTAACACGTAGGGCCGCTGGAGAAGATGACCGTTTGGTTTCTGCCAACTCTCAACTCTTACGAATTCTTTAACTCCGAGGCGGTTTTTCAGTAGGAGTTTTACTGTAACCAACCATCTCCACATAATTAAAACCAGCTCGGGTTCACCGTCCCCACTCCCAAACACTGGGAGGCACCCCCATTTCACATGCGTGTAACAGCTCCACGGGCTTAACATGTGGAGCTGCAATGATCCCTTCCTGGAAGTCATCTTTCCTTGTTGTAAGGATGGGGTCTGGGGAACCACATGCCACCCTTTAAAGGGTTTGCATTCAGAAGTACGGGTCATGTCTGCGTAAAAAGGAGAAAGGAGCAATTAGAAACAACACAACACACTCCCAGAGGAGGGGTGCTCAAGGCTCTTTGAAAAACTCAACCATTTATTATCATATATTGAATTATAGTATTAAGTTCTGAAATACTGACATTAGGAATATGAAGTAGCGGCCAGCAAGGTGGGCCAGTGGGTAAAGGCACTTGCCGCCAAGCGTGACAACCTGGGTTTGATCCCCAAGGCCCACACGGTGGAAGGAGAGGAGAACCAGCCCTCACGGCGGGGAGCATGTTTCTCCTGGATCCAGTACCCAGGACAGCCCTGACACACTCGGCTCCCTCTCTCCTCTTCCCTGGCTTCTTCATTGGACTGCTCCTGCCTTATTGCTCAGCACCACAATGAGGGGCTGAGATGTTAGGGTGCTCAGGGGAGAGCCATCACTGTATGGCCCTAGGCCATTTAACTCAGCTAAGCGGTGATTGACAACAGAGAGACAAGGCTTTACTGTTGAAGCTCAAGTTCCTGACAGACTTGCCCTTGCCCCAGAATGGTTATCCATGTGTAGATGGCCCTCTCTAGCTTCTCACAGGCTTAGAGACAAGAGAAAGGGCAGGACTGAGCGGTCTGATTGTTCCTGCTATCTATTTTTCTGCTGGCAACAATATTGCCCTTTTTCTCCCCAAATAATATTTTGTAAATTAATCAAAAGGAGTTTCCTAAAAAAATTCAGACTGTTCTACCTTAGTTTAAAATGTAACAAACCTCAGCAGGACAAGAAAGAACAACAAAAAGTAACAAACCCAAACTCAAAACTAGAAGGCTGAGAGTCAGCTTACAGCTTCTTAGTTTCAGGATGTTGGCTAACGTATTTAGCCTCTGGGTTTCTTGGGGAAGAGGAAGGGCGAGGAGAGAGGGAGGAAGGAAGGGAGGGACAGGAGGAGGAGGGAAAGAACGTACATGAATTAGGACCTTCTAGTGATATTCCATGTTTGCTGTATGCCAGGTCTCAGAAATCATAATGCAGGAAGGAGAGGCAGGGATGACTGTGAGTTCAAAGCCAGGAAAGAAGATATCTAGAGAGGCTCATTGCATTTTGTTTCTCTTTTAAAGGTTTTATTTTATGTGTATGGGTGTTTTTGTCTGCCTGTGTGTCTATGTGCTACCTGTGTGCAATGCTAATGAGGGCCAGGAGGGGGCGGTAGGTTCCTGGGAACAGTGAGCCACCACGTGGGTGCTGTGAGCTGGTTCTCTGGACCTGGGTCCTCTGGAAGAGATTTTGTAGATATTTTTTTTTTTTTAAAAACCCAGCCTGTTCTCACACTCCTCTCTAGCTGAAGATGACCTTGAACTTCTGGTCCTTGTGCCTCCAACCTTCTAAGTGTCAGGATTAGAACCCTGTACCGCTTCACCTAGTTTTACACAGAACTTGGGATCTAACCTAGTGTTCTCTGTGTGTTGGTCAAGCATTCTACCAGCTAAGCTCCCAGTCCCCAGAATGATGGGTTTTTCAGTAAAGAGTTTTGGGTTTCATTGATATGGAGCTGGGAGACATTGAAGAGTGTTGAGCAAAGGCATACACAACAGTGTTGAAATGTACATGTGCACTTCGAATGCAATTGGATCGTCATACAATCAGTACACAGATACTTCCAGATATTTCAGCAAAATGAAGTTAGTTCTTGAGCTTCTGAATTGAGGGAAGGGGCCCAATATCTTAACATAAGAAAATACTCCGAGTGGGAAGGGTTGGGCCAGACCTTGACTTTGCCACTTGTGAACCACGTGACCTTGAATGGTTTTCTCTCCAGCTCTTCACCTCAGTTTCCCCAGCTGCATTTTGCAATTAACCGTTAAGCCTGAGGATTAACAGAGACAGCATGGCATCTTATTCAAAGCAGGTTGAGTCTTCCATTATTCCATCCTTAGGGCATGGAATGTCCTTGAGGCTTTGGTAAATACCATCTCTCTTTGGTAAATACCATCGGTCTAATTTCAAAATAACGTCCAAAAGTACCCCACTTTGTTCCCCCATTGTCCGCTTCAGGGCAGAAGTTCTTATCACCTACCTGCTGGGAAAATTGATTGAGGTGCTCGGTGTGTTTCGGTGTGTCTCTCACCAGGGCGGCCTTGGCTGGAAGAATGATGGCCATGGTCAAAAACCAATTCCAGCGGCTGGTTGATGCCCCAGCAAGCCGCCTGGCCTGTGGAGGCTCCTCAACCCCACGGATGTGCTAGACTACAGGGCAGGAGGAAACACAGCCACTCATCACCTAACTTCAAAACAGGACTGTCCTGCCACTGGAGGGGAGGAAGGGGCCCAGCATGTTGGTTGTGGGAGCATGAGAGTGTTTTGTTCTGATGCCTGCCCATCGCCGTCAATCATGAATTAGGAAAATGTCCTACAGCTGGATCTTATGGATGCATTTTCACAGTTGAGGTTCCTTCCCTGTAGATAACTCCAGCTTGTGTCAAGTTGTCTCAAAACTAGTCGGTACAATTGACCCGTGCAAGAACATCACATCTTTCCTTTCATGTTCATCCCTAAGGGCACAGATTCATATCAACATTATAATGTAAACACTCCAGATTTAAAAAATTCCATGGTCTTTAAAAATCCAAACACTTAACAATCTAGTCTCTTTTAAAAACCCGAAGTTTTTTAAAATTCAAAGTCTGTCAACTGTGAGTACCTGTCAGTCAAATATAAATTAAGTTCTTAATATTTCGAGAGGGAAGTATGGGGCACAGTCACAATCTGTACCCACCATCCGAACGCCAACAGTGTAAACAATCTCCTGCCCCACGTCTGGGATTCACTCATTTCTCTGGCTCCCCCTTCTGCAGCACACAGCTTGTCTTCTAGGCTCCAGCCGGCTTCACGCCATGGCCGCTGCTGTTCTTGGTGAGCATCCCACGGCACCAGCAGCTCCAAAAATGCTGAGGTCTTCTGCTGCAACTGGGCTGCACTTTCAGGAATTCCTGGGCTCTCTTCAGGGGCACGGCACTAAGCCTCAGCTGCCTTCTATGATCTCTCATGACTTCAAAACCCGCACCAGCTGGGTGGCTCTGACCAAGTTTGGCCGCCAGTGCTAGGAACAACTTTGGCCACCTCGAGAGCCCAGCTTCTGTGAGCTGACCCTGGGAAAACACTTTCCAGAAGATTTCACCACAGTGATACTGCTCCTGTCTTAATCACAGCTGACTTTTCAGCCCCCGCTGACCAGCGTCCACTGTCCCAGCAAGACAAAGGTTTTAGTTTAGTGGTTCTGGTATCTTGTTAATCACAGCTGATTCTTCATCTCCAGCTGGCCAGACGTCACAGATTCTTCACACAAATGGCCCAGTAGAGTCTTTGTTTTCCTCTGAATGTCACAAGCCAGGCCTCCATTGTCAACATTGCTCTCACAGACTCATCTTCCAAGCTCCTAAGGAACAGTTCACTGAGCTCTCAACATGCATTGGCTTTTCTAGCCCAAAGTTACAAGGTCCTTCCACAATCCTCCCAAATCAGCAAGGTCAGGTCTGTCACAGCAAAACCCCACAATCCTGGTACCAATTTCTGTCTTAGTAGGGTGTCTATTACTGAGATGAAACACCATGACCAAAAGCAAACTGGGGAGAAAAAAAAAATGGCTTACAGTTCCACATCAGAGTCCACCATTGAAGAAAGTCAGGACAGGAACTCAAACAGATCAGGAATCTAGAGGCAGGAGCTGATGTAGAGGCCATGGAGGGGTGCTGCTTACTGGCTTGCTCCCCATGACTTACGTAGCCTGCTTTCTTATAGAACCCAGGACTGGTGTGGGAAGTCCTTCTGTCTATGTGTTGCTTTTATTGGTTAATGAATAAAGAATCTATATTGGCCTGTGATAGGGCAGAGGAGAGCTAGGTGGGGGAGGGGGATGACTAAATTGAATGCTGAGAGAAATAAGGCAGAGTGGAGAGAGGCCATATAACCTCCAGAGGGGAAAGATACAAGTTGCCAGCCACAACCTTGCCAGTAGGCCATGAGCCTTGTGGCAAAATATAAAATAATTCAAATCAGTTGATTCTAAATGTAAGAGCTAGCTAGCAATACATTTAAGCTACTGGCTAAATACAGACAACAACACAAATTCATCTTTTAGCTCCTGGCTGATACATCGATTTTTGTTATATGTTGTCAATCCACTTCAGTATTGAAAACTCTTTTGAAACTGCACACATCCCTGAAGCCTAGTTTCTAACTTTGAAAACTTTGGTTCTTTTCTTATGTCACTTTTATGTAGTGATTTTATTGTCCATCTAGTCTCAAGACCCAAGACGAACCAGACATGCTGCCTCATTTCTATACCTGCTGTCTTTCACCCAGGTTTTGATTGGCTGTTGTTGTTTTGATTGGCTGTTGTTTTGATTGGCTGTTGTTTTGATTGGCTGTTGTTTTGATTTTTGATTGGCTGTTGTTTTGATTGACTGTTTTAAATATCTCATTTGAATGTGAGCCCATTCTGAAGTGTGCTGGTGCTGCCCAGTGTCACCTGTTCCCCTCAGCTACTTTCTTTACGCCACTGTCACAGCCAAGGACTAATCATGTCCCTGCTTCATGGATGAATGACGGATATTTCTAGCCACTTCAGTCTCCACATATGCATTTTTTTAAAAAGCTAGTCTCTAACTTCAAAATCATGTATGGCAGGCAACATAACTTTTCTTTTTAATGTATTTATTCTTTCATAATTCCACGCATACACAACATTGAACTTATTCCCTCTCCGGCACTCTCCCTGATTCCTTCACTGCCCGCACAACTCCCCTTCCTCCCTGCCAGCGTCCCTCCTGCTCTCACAGGTCAGAGTCGTCTGTGTGAGCATGAGCAGGAGATATTCATCTTAGCAAGGGCGACTTGACATCGGCTACAGCACTGAGGAATACGGCTTCCTTTCTCCAGAAACCACTAACTTCCCCTAACTGTGTGGCTTCTCCAGGGAAGGTTGGAGTCTTTATGAACTGACCAGCATCCATGATGGAATGCTGATGGGCCTAGTCTTGTGGCTACCTACAGATAGCCATCTCTGATGTGAGTTCATGGGTTCGTCGGTCACGCCGTGACCAGAAGACAGTGTTTGATAGCTGGGACACAAATCTTAACGTGCTGTTAAAGAACAAATTAACAGGCAACATGAGACCAAGTACAGCCACTCCATGCCTCCCGCATTAATTTTCTTATATTTTCTTATTTCAATGAGGGGGATTGAACTTTGGGCTTTGCAGGCAACTGCTCAATCACTGAGCTACATCCCCACCCCTCACCTCCTCGGTGTTATGTCTGAGTTTGCATCAACATGGCAGTGGTTGAACTTCTACCTGAGTTTTAGAAAATTCTGCTTTAATAATCCCTCATTCTTTCCAATTATTGTGGATGGTATCTTAGCAACAGTTCACACTTTAAACTTTCTGCTTGGTTTTGATGATTTTTCTCCCTGAGACAACCTGTTTTTGCTTTAGGACTCTAATGTGACAGGCAGCCCTACCATCTAGTCCTCAGAGGAATTCATGTCACAAGAAAATGTCCAAGAGTCTGAATGTAACCATCTTAAGGATCTTCTGTCTGTTGTTGATTGATTATCCTCCATCTCTTCTATCTGTTGTTGATTGATTATCCTCCATCTCTTCTATCTGTTGTTGATTGATTGTCCTCCATCTCTTCTATCTGTTGTTGATTGATTATCCTCCAGCTCTTCTGTCTGTTTTTGATTGATTATCCTCTATCACATGTCTGGAGGCTTCCCAGAGAAGGCACAGCATTTTAGATTTAGTTGAGATCATGCCCTGGGAAAATCCCACCAGGGTCATACACTAACATGAACCCTGTGAACCTATTAGCCAGAGATTAAGAAAACTGATTGAGGCAGGGAAAGGACCCAGGGCTTCTGCATGATAGGAAAGGGTTCTGCTATTGAGCTGTGCACCACCACCCAGAGATTCAATGTTTTTAATTAGTAAAGTTTGCAAAACCATATATTAAAAATCATGTACAATTTGGTGAATTTACACACACACACTGTATTTACACACACACTGTATATACACACACTGTATTTACACACACACTGTATTTACACACACACTGTATTTACACACACACACACACACACACACACACACACATACACACACACGAGTCATAGTCTACATCAGGATGTGGATTTTACTTCGGCACGTCCCAGCCAAGGCTTCCTTGTTCTTTTGTGCCTTTTCCTGATAAGACTCACAGGCAAGGAAACCACAGATCTTCTATCTGTCACCATAGATTTGCCTGTTTCTTAACTGCATACTCACCAGCACTGTATAGTGTGTTATTCTGTGTTTCCGTCCTTGTCAGCCTGTCAGTGAGATCTGTCCGTGTTGGTGCCTGTGAGACCGCACTCTTTTTAGAAATTGCTGTTTCTCGTTCCGGTGTCTCAGCCCTTCACGCGTTGTTCTTCCATCCTGCCATGGATGGGCACTTGGATTGTTTGTGATTCTCACCTATTGTGGATAAGACTGACCAGTTAGAAATTTTCAGGTGTGAAAGAGCGTTCAGCGGCCGTGGATTCTATTATTCAGAATTTATATGACGATAAGGAGTAGAAAACCAAGCTGAGATGCCCAGGGTGTTTTGTGTAAGACATCCTAAGAGAATCCAGACGCCACCCTCGGCCAGCTCAACTGCAGAGCACATGCAACAGCAGAAGAAAGACAAACCGTGCTCATTAAGGTTGAAAACGTTGTATGTCAAAGGGTGATGTCAAAATGAGATGCACCCCGCCGAATGGATGGGTGCACGTGCAAACCACATAGCTGATAAAGGGTTATATACAAACATATAAAAGATAGCTAAGGTTCAACAGTAAAACAAAGCCCCTAAACAATCTAGGGCAAATGGAAGCAAATGCCTCAAACGAACATTTCTTCATGGGCTGGGAGTCCATGGGACTGTGCTCAGCATCGTCAGTCAGTAGGGAAAGGTAAATCAAAACTCAGCAAGACTCCATTCATTTGCCCGGATGGTTATAGTGAAGAAACAGAACAAAATGGCTAACAAGGGTTGGTGAGGTCGTAGAGAGCACAGAACCTTCACACACAGCTGGTGCGGACGGCAAATGGCAAAGCCACGGTAGGAAACCGTTTGGTGATTCTTCCTCCCTCCCTCCCTCCCTCCCTCCCTTCCTTGTCTTCTTTTTCTTTCGAGACAGCATTTCTCCGTGTAGCCCTGTCTGTCCTGGAACTTACTCTATAGACCAAGCTGGCCTCAAACTCAGAGTGATCCACCTGCCTCTGCCTCCTGAGTGCTAGGACTAAAGGTCTGTATAACCATGCCTGGACAGTTTGGCGATTTTTTAAAGCATTTGAAGATAAAACTACCACATGACCCAGAAACTCCATTTAAAAAAAGATTAATTTATTATGTATACAGTATTCTGCCTGCATGAACGCGTGCGAGAAGAGGGCACCGATCTCATTAGAGATGGTTGGGAGCCACCATGTGGTTGATGGGAACTGAACTCCAGTCCTCTGGAAGAGCAGTCAGTGCTCTTAACCTCTGAGCCAGCTCTCTAGCCCTAGAAATTCCGTTTTTCTACCCAAGAGAGCTGGAAGTACTTGAACAGATTATCTGTGAAGCAAACTATGCAGCCACATTCTCATGTACAAATCAGGCATAAACAACGCGAGTGTCTGTCCACAGATGAGTTCACATGGTGAAGCTATGTGCAGGTGAATATTATTCAGTTATAAAAACTGAATGCAGGTTTTTCTTTTTTATTGATTTGGTTTGGGGCAAAATCGTACATATGTACAATGTATTCTGGTTATGCTATCATCTACTCTCTTGTACCCCCTCCCCTCCCTCTCCACGACCCCTCCCATCCCTACCAGTCCCTTTCCCCAGGTTCATGACTCTCGGTTTGTACTGTGACCCCTTTAGTGTAACTACGGCTGTCTGTGTGATCTCTGGATGGGAACCATCCGTTGGGAGGAGATGAAAAACTCCTGAAAGTTGTCCTGTGACTTCTACATGAGCGACCCTGCACTCACACACACAGCTAAGCATGTGCACCCGCACACAATAATAAAAAACAAAAGAGAAAAAGGAGAAAGGCAAAGACTGTAAGTGTTGATCTTTATCTTCCAACATGTCCATTTTGAACGTTTCTCACAATTAGCTATATTCAATATTCCCCAAATAGTGCGCAAGCTATAACAGGATAATATTTATATATTTGTGTGATGTGTATATGTGTGGGCATGATGTATGGATGTGTTTGCACATGTTTGTGTATGAAGACAAGTGCATCTGTGCCATGCCTACGTATGGAGGTCAGAAGACACCCTCAGTGTCTTTGTCTTCCATCTTGTTTGAGACAGGGTCTCTTCATTGTCTGCAGCTGTGTGCAGCAGGCTACTTGAGGGCTATCTCTGCCTCCCGCCTTGCCGTGGGGTGCTGGGGTTACAGACACCCATTACAGCCCACAGCATTCTAGGCTTTACATGGGTCCGGGAGAGTCGAATCCATGTCACATATGTACAGCGAGCCTTTACTCGGAGTTAACTCCCAGGCTAGACATTAACTAATACAAACTGACTTTTTTTTTGCATGTGTGTAGGTGTGTGTGTGTGTGTGTGTGGTCACCGTATAGGTGTGTGGAGGACAGAGGACATCCTTGGGTGTCATCCACTGATGTCACCCACCTTCTTTTTGAGGCAGGTTTTCTCTTGGACCTTGATCTCACCACGTAGCCTAGGCTGGCTAGGGACTCTCTCCTCCTGCCTTCCCGGTGCTGGTATTACAAGTGTGTGCAGTCACACCTGGTTCTTCTGTGTGGATTCTGGGGCACAAACTCCGGTCTCACCCCTGTACAGCAAGTACTTTAATGACTGAGCCACCTCTCTAGCCTTTCTTTCCAGTAGTGTGGACCACTGGCCAGGCGTGGGGAGGCATAACGTCTGGGAACAGCCTGTGTGAGCTGGGTGCAGGTCAGACTTTGGTGACAGCTGCACCCGTCCTCTCTCTCAGCCAAGCTGACTCCAAGCCCTCCAACAGTCAGGGACTAAGGGACCCCTGGGGATAAGCCAGCTGCCATTGCACAGGGCTGCTCCTGAGAGGCCCGAGCTTTCCGGCCCAGGATGCCACATTCAGGAAGGTCTGGGCTAACCTGATTATGTTCAGCTGCTGCCAACAGAGAGATCATATTCCAGGCCTAATCAAAAAAGAAAAGGAAAATGTAAGTGGAATCCAAATGAAATATAATTCTATTTCCTTTTTGTCTAAGTGACTTAGGAGGACAAAGGGTAGGGATCTGATGAGGGCAAATTGAGTCTTGTGATATATCACAGCGGCTTCTAGGGCGTCAGTGAAACGGGGTCACAGAGGTCCCTGTGCACACAGATAAGCACTACAGGAACCAGGAATGTTAAGCACACGGGGCTCTTCCTTCAAAGGAAGGGTTGCACTATCTGTGGCGAGACCACACTGGATCTCCCCCTACCCCGCCCCTTATGGTGAGCTCGTCAAATCTATAGAGCCTCACAGACACTTTACAAGTGTTTTGATGTAGTCATGTCTTTATTGTTTT
>NC_022027.1:55077206-55079340 GCF_000317375.1 Microtus ochrogaster | reverse complement strand
GTCATGTCTTTATTGTGCTCACAGGGTTAAATTAATTAGCACCAGGAAATGTGCTCTGCTTAAATATGCCTAAAATAAACTAACTGCTCGGGGTTTGAATGAACACAAGCTACTGAGCTGTGATGAACTTAGCTGCCTTCTTGCCTCCCACAGATGATCGCTCTGCTGGCTGTGGTGGTCTCAGAGACCCCTGCGGGGAGGGACGGGAAGGCAAGGCTCCAAGTACTACAGTTCTTCTCTGCTGGGAGTAGTGGGGAGTCACCAAGTGTTCCTGAGTAAAGGAACGACTTGACCAAAGATGTGATGCTTAACATGCATCGGGTTTCCTAAGGCAACGCTTAGGAAAGCTGAACTTGCCAGATTTGGTAAATATTTATTGAATAAATGACTCATACTGCGATACAGAGACATGATTCTGGTCAACAAGCCCTGTGGGGAAAAAAAGAAAGGTCGGAAGATGATATGGAACCATACTGTGCCTTAGTTACTCGTCCATGGCTGGGATAAGACACCGTGACCAAGGCAAAGTCAGAAGGAAGGAGTTATTTAAGGCTTATGGTTGCTGAGGGATAAGAGTCCATCACCCCCTTGATGGTGGGTGTGATGACAAGCTCCAGACAGGGCAGCAGAAACAGCTAAACACTCACTCACCAACCAAAGCAGAAAACAGAGATCAAGCTTGGAATGGCATGGGGGTTTCTAAACTGCAAAGCCCGCTCATACGCGCCCTGCAGCAGGGCCATACCTCCTAAACCTACCCAAACAGGGCCACCAACTAGAGAGCAAGCATTCAAATGCTGGGAATACGCAATGATTACAGCTTTCGCCTATGATAGCCTCCTGTCCACTCACCTGCCAGCTTATACGACACAAGTGTTGACAAATGTGACCCTCTGCTGCTCCCAGAGTCTGTTTGCTGAGGTCACCTTATCCTGCCCTGGATGGTGACATGTCACCTTGTGGTAACTCATGATCAGTTCTTAACTCACCAACATGAAACAGTTCACTCTGGAAATAATAAAGCCTTGAACTTTATCTGCTGTTGTTTTCTTTTCTCTGACCACCCTTGTATGCTAACTGCCTCCAGCCGAAGAGGAAGGAGGGCCTTGCACGCCTCTTTTCCGCCCCCTCCTCTGTCTCCTTCTTCCATCTCTCCCTTCTCCATGGGACCTGGAAAGGGGAAGGAGCAGAGATTTTTTTTTTTTCACTCTAGGCAAATGACCTGTATTCTAGGCCGGCCTTGATCACTACACAGCTGCAGATGATCTTGAACTTCTGATCTTCCTGCCTCTGCTTCGCCAGTCCCGGAACTGCAGACAAGCCCCTGCATGCCCACTCCATACTGTTCTGGGACCTGAACCCAAGGCTTAATGCATGTTAGGCAAGAATTCTATCAATAGAGAAATTCATAAGGTGACAATTATTTTTTTTTTACTTTCTATTCTATTTATGTTTATTTTGAGGCAGGGTCTCATGAAGTCCAAGCAGGCCTTCAAATCTCTATGTAGCCGAAGATGATTTTGAACTTCTAATCCTCCAGTCTCCATAGGCAGGGTGAGGACTTTTATTACTTAGCTCTCTGATGTCACTCGGCTTAGTGCTGAGCCAGACTGAAGTGGAAGGCCAGTGTGCATGGGTGTTGACAGGTCTCTTTTGGGTGTTCTCTGAACTCTGTCAACGCTCCTCTTTCTTCTGACAGTTCACCCTTGGAGGGTCCAGGACGAGGCCCTGCGGGGCAGCTACTACTCCGTTAGGCATAGGCTTTCCAGGAGCATCCTCATGCTGGCGAGCATACTTTTAACTCTTCATCATCCACCCAGGTAGACGGAGTTGAAGAACCAGCGCACAGGTGATAATCCAACGTGTATGAGCCACACGTGCCGACTGAATCCGAGCTGTCATGTTTCTGTCATCTTATCGTGACTCTGTGCTCAGCACTTCCAGATTTCTTTCTTCAAGTCACCCATGAACGGTGCCCCCAGCTACTGTGAATGTGCAGAACAGAATTTGCTGCTTTGATATGTATTTAGATAGCATTATCCAGTCTCCCTCTACACTCCCTCTTCCTGGGGCCCTCTCTCTGATCCTCATGGTCAAACGATGATCATCACGACTCCAGGCATTGCCTCCCAGA
>NC_022027.1:55058766-55076076 GCF_000317375.1 Microtus ochrogaster | reverse complement strand
CTCGAACTCACAGAGATCCGCCTGCCTCTGCCTCCCGAGTGCTGGGATTAAAGGCGTGCGCCACCACCGCCCGGCTCTCTTTGTTATTTCTATAATGTATTTATAATGTTTTACAATTGTTTGGTAGTTAGTTTATTTCCACTCTTGGGGATATGAATAAAACCTCTCTTAGCATTGCTGTAAGCTGGGCATAGTAGCCATGCCCCTACAGTTCCAGGCTGAGGCAGGAGGACTGTGGATTTAAGGACATCCTGAGCTTCAAAGCAAGATTCTGTCTCAAAAACAAAAGCAAACCTTACACTCTCGTCTGTATCTGGTCGTGGACACAGGCGCTCCCTTCTGTTGGACCTGCTCGCGAACTTGGGATGCGGCCTGTGTGCATCAGTAGATGAGCTGTTAGAGATTTCCAAAGCAGTGGTGCCCAGTCAAACCTTCTGGTGCATGCATGTGCACACATGTGTGTATGTGTGCTCGTGTGTGTGAATTTAGAAGGTGCTTCCTGTTGCAGAGGGAAAAGCAGATTAGCTTCAAATTACTGAAAGTGAATTTACACTTAGTGTACAGCCTAAGTTTGAAAGACACTGCATAACAGCATAGTCACACTCCTAAAAATGCACCTCTTGACCTTTGACCCAGATGCCATCCCATTTGAAGGCCCTCAGACTATGATGATGTCATTTAAGTATGGATGGTTCCCCATCACCACGTAGGTATTTGGAATATGAACTGAGAACCCCTGGAAGAGCAGGCAGTGCTCTTAACCGCTGAGCCACCTCTCCAGCCCCTGTATTCGGTAAGTCTTATAGGATAAAAACATGAAACACTGGATTATTTGGAGTGTACAGTCTAGCTATTCAGAGAAGAAAACTGCCAAACAATGTAAGGAGTGCTTCCAATAACGTGTAAGTGCATAAGTTTAATTTTCAACAGGATTGAAAGCACAAGAAGCACCACACGTGCGTTTCTGTGGCATGCTGTAAAGTTATAACATGAAAGTCAGCCCTGCACCGATGGCCGCGGTCCTGCTAAGGCAGTCCCTAAGAGGAGGGAAATTACGAGCAAGGAAAGGGTGTCAGAGAGTAAGGAGAGGCCACTTCAGGCCAACTCAACCGCCAAAAGGCACAGAGAGAAGGCGTGAGTCCCCAGCCAGAGGCCAGAAAGCCAAGGCTGCCAGTCACAGAGCACCGACTGGCAAACCCTGCTGAATCAGATGCCTTGCTTTCCTTTGTCTCCATGACAACCTTGTAACGATGCAACGGATTCAGAACCTTTTCTGGTTACATGTCTAATAGGCTGTGGACTGGGATTCCAACCTGCACAATGCAGCTTTAATGAATCGGCAGTTTTCAGTGTTTCACTCGTGTCCATGTCTAGGACACTTCGGCTTCCCTTCAGTGACCGTGGGTGGTTCTGCTGGGACAGCCTGTGTGAGCTCAGCCTTCCCTGCCCTGGTCAGTGACGTGGCTTTCAAGTAGGCCACCCCCTCCCTACACCCCTACGTTCCAAGATAGTGACTCCACACAACCTGGAAGCTCGGGAGGTTCTTAGAGACCACAGAAGATTAGCCACGCCGGAAGGGAAGACGAAGTTGGCCCGAGGTGCAGGGTACGTTATCCAGAAATGTTGGAGGAGGGAATCTAGGAAACAGAGATTGCAGTGCAACTGAACGCGGCGGGTTGTGTGGAAAGACAGGGCAGGGTGTGGCAAGAGACTGTTGAGGAGGAGGAGTGACTGGGTGCCTGGAAGGTTGCGAGGGAAGAGGAGAGGGGGTCAGGCCTAGAAAGTCCTTTATTGTGTACCTCCTTGCTGTTGCTGTATCTCTCCCGGCCACTAGAGGGCCTCCCCGCCTTATTTGGAGCCCACACTGCAGCAAGGTTTCTTTCCACCCAGGGCGGCGCTGCATCTCAAACCCATGCCAGGCTGGTCCAGAGGCTCTAAACCCACTGAAACTTGGGGTGCCTCTCACTGGATTGAGGTCTCAGATACAGGGATGAGTGACAGAGTGTGTGGCCGGGCCCACTCCGAGGTGGGCTGTTGGACCTGTCTGGCAGTTAACCATGCTTCCCTTCCGAATTTCCCAGGTTTGCTGTGGTGGAGCAGCTGGGCTAGACGGCATAGGACAGCAGACCACAGCATCTTGTACAGCAGAGTGTGTGGTGTGCATATAGTGTGTGTTCACGTGTGTGTGTGTGTGTGTGTGTGTGTGGTGTCTCCTGAGTGTGGAACAAGTGAGCACGCTCTCCAGTGGTCTGTGTATTCCCAGTCCATCCAGAGACAAGGGGATGTCAATGTATGTTGTTTGGGTTTAGCCTAAGGAAGAAACAAGTCACGCAGAGGTGAAAGGAAGCAAGACGGGCTCTGTTTTCCCCAGCAGTCAGCTCTTCATCACTTTTGACCAAAATGACGTACTAAAGACACAAACATTCTGGGACCTAGGCTGTGTGGTGGGCAGGGAAAACTCTCCAACAACTCCTTGGCCAGGGAAGTCCACCCTAGAAGTCCAGGAGTGAGCTTGTCATTCCCCTAAAGATCAACGGTGTGGCTTTTGTCTCCTGTTCTCCAGCATCTCTCTCTCCTTAAAAAGATTTGTCTCTTTTTAGGTATGTGTATGTGTGTTACATGTGTATGTGTGTTACATGTGTGTGTGTGTGTGTGTATGCGGGTGCTGTGGAGGCCAGAAGCTACCAGAGCTCCTGGACCTGGAGTGGCTGTCGTCGGCTGCCTGATGTGGCTGCTGGGAACGGAACTCTGATCCCCTGAGATAGCAGATAATTCTTTTCTTTTCATCTGGAGGGTGGGTTTCCAGACAAGGTTTTTTTGTGTAGCCCTAGCTGTCCTGGAACTCGGCAAATATTCTTAACAGTTGAGCCATGTCAGTCACCTGTCTCCACCCCTTCTCCTTCCCTCCTCACTCCCTGGACTAACCTTTCACACTGGAGAGCTGACTGTTGTTTATCTCACCTGCTGGAGGCCACTTTTCCTTCTCTGTCTGTCTGGATGCTCTGATCAGTCACTGCTCAGATGAACCCTGTCTGGCCCGTCGCTTGTCGCCTGCTGGGGTCTAGCTTAAGCTGGGAGCTGGATGCTGCAGTAGCTGTGTGGATGATCTGGGGTTTGGCAGGAAGGAAACCTGTGTGCATATTTATCTGTGTTGGCTGTGAAAGCCACTGGAGGAGAACAATGTTATTGACTCTGAGGCAGGCTCTTCCCCACTGACGCTGCCAGGGGCCTCTGCTCTGAGGGCTCAACTCATATCTGCTTGATTCAGACACTGGCTAAATTGTGAAATGAAAGCCTCCTCGATGCCAAAATCTATGGCTCACCCTAAAAGACTATGCCTCATCATGGGCTCATACAAGTCACGGTGAGCACACCCCATTGAGCACACATTCTCTTAAAGATAAATATAAAAACCTTAAAAATATGTTTTCATTTTCCTTTTTAATTAAACGGTCTCTGTAAGAGCAGGTTCCCGAGGACTTAGGTATTGCTGTGTGAGCAGGAGGCATGCCACTGAGTGTACACCCTAGGAAACAAGATAGAGGTTGTTCCTTGGAACCGAGGGTTCGCGGTTACGTCAGGTTGATTACTGGTCATTCCGCCTTCCTTTGCCACTCAGGGCACTCATGATCCAGTGCTGGACTCCCCCGCCCCCGCCTCTCTGTCCTAGGGTCCTTTATACAGCCTGGAAGTCTTGAGCCCACTGAGTAGTGCTGGACTCCCCCGCCCCCGCCTCTCTGTCCTAGGGTCCTTTATACAGCCTGGAAGTCTTGAGCCCACTGAGTAGCCCAGACTCGCTGTGAGCTCCCAGTCTGCCCTCCTGTTTCAGCCTCTCAGGCGCCAGGATTATCGGTCCCAGCCTCCTGTTTCAGCCTCTCGGGCGCCAGGATTATCGGTCCCAGCCACCATGCTCAGCTCATGCAGTTGTCTCAGGGATACTGAGTCATAATTTCTGGGTAGGACACAGAAATTTTTATTGTACCCCACCCTTCCTCATGATCCCATCAAGGGGTTCACAGAGCATTGAGGAATGCATGGTGCTGGGGTTTGCTTTGGGTTCCTGCCTTAATCTGGCTGCTATGAGGGGGTGCCATGGATGGAGCTGTTAAATGACTGGCATCTGTTTCTCAGTGTTGCAGAGGCTGGGAGTCTAAGAAACGATGCCAGGAGATTTGGTGTGTGGTGGGGGCTCACTTCCTGGTGTGTGTGTGTGGGTGCACACACACCCTCACTGGGCTCTCTAGGGTCCATCTCCCACCCAGTCTTTGCTGGCTTTAGCTCCCTGGCATATGAGGCTGACTCTGGTAACATGACTAAAGGCTGGGGATTTCAATGCAAAATTCTGAGGGAACAGATAGATCTCCTTTTCCCCCCTAAAATGTTGTTTTAGGAGTTCTTTGTGTATTCTGGACATAAGGCCTTTGTCAGGCACGATTTGTAAATGTTTTCTCCATTCTGTATTTTACCGGATTTTTCACAAAACAAATATTTCTAATTTTGATGAGGGCCAGTGTATAAATTTTTCCTTTTATGGATTGTGCTTTTGGTCTTGAATCTAAGAACTCTACTCCTAGCCCCCCTAATTTTTTTCCTGTGATGTGTTCTTTTCTCGTGGTTTCTCTAGTGCCACACTGTTTCAGTCCAGGATCCACTTTGACTCTGTCGGGTGTGAGGTGTGAGGTTCGGGTGAGCGGCTCCAGGGCTGTCGGGTGAAGGAGGTCTTTCCCCCATTATCCGCTTTAGAGGCCTACCTTTCTTCTTTAATCGACCTTCGGAATACATACCAGTAGGTCGTTCACTATGTAGCTGAGGCTAGACCCACCTCACGTCCCAAGTGCTGGGTTACAGGTGTGTAATCTGGGTTCTGCGCTCTGTCCCATCCATTTCCTTACCCGGCCCTCCTCCACGCATACCGTCTTGATGCGATGGTCACATACAAATGCCAACGGTGGGAAGAATATGGTTCTTTCTACCATATTCTTTCCGCTCCCCGCAATTGCCTGCTTCCTT
Organism: Microtus ochrogaster; assembly: GCF_000317375.1. Classification (NCBI taxonomy): domain Eukaryota; kingdom Metazoa; phylum Chordata; class Mammalia; order Rodentia; family Cricetidae; genus Microtus; species Microtus ochrogaster. Next base: position 55,071,066 of record NC_022027.1, on the reverse strand, counting down.
TCCATAGAAATGTGTTCAATCCCAAGCACAGAAACCTGTTGAGACTTTGACAGGAGTTGCCCCAGTCCAGGTCAATTTTAAGAAAGGACTGTGTGAATACAGGGGGTGGTGGCGCACGCCTTTAATCCCAGCACTTGGGAAGCAGAGGCAGGCGGATCTCTGTGAGTTCGAGGCCAGCCTGGTCTACAAGAGCTAGTTCCAGGACAGGCTCCAAAGCTACAGAGAAACCCTGTCTCAAAAAAAAAAAAAAAAAAGAAAGAAAGAAAGAAAGAACGGACTGTGTGACCCCAGGACACACAGTCACATCCAGCCAACACAAGCACCTTTCCTACTGCAGGAAAAAACTCCACATGGAATAGCCTCGGCAGTGTAGAAGACTGGCTAGTGCGCTTTGTTCTACCTACAGTGCTGGGATCTGAGCAGAGTCAACCACACAGTGGCTTCTTCAGGGCTGGCCGCAGCTTCTCGGGACTCAGAAGTTGTCTTCAGGGGAACAGAGTTGATACGCCTTCAGAGCGATGTACTGTCCTTGAGCCTGTGAGAGCCAGAGGGTCAGTTCAGTAGAGTCCCTGTCCTTGAGCCTATGAGAGCCAGAGGGTCAGTTCAGTAGAGTCCCTCTCCACCTCTGCTTTGCTGGAGAGGGTCTACTGGATGGGAGGCTGTCTAAGCAGCCTTCTCTCCAGCACTGCGAGGAATGTGAGGACGGAGGAGGAAGCTGTCATAAAAGGCGGTTTTGTCAAAACTCTTCCAATCTGCCTTTCACTCTCTAGATCCCGACCCTTTTCTGCATGGCCCGGAACAAGATCTCAACGCCAGAGCCTCTCTTCTTGTATCCCGTCCTGTCCTGCCGCCACTTCCTCCTGCCACACCCTTTATTTCTCAATCTGTCTTATTTTCAGTTAGTGACCAGATAGCATGCATTAATTTTCATTTCGGTTCCTCTTCCAAAATTTACTTCAATTTTTTTTCCAGACAAGGTTTCACACAGGCTCCACTAGCCCCTGAACTCAACATGTTGCTGAGGATGATCTTGAACTCCCAACCCTCCTGCCTCCACTTCCAAAACAGTGGGATTACAGGTGTTTGAGGCTGCACTGTGCAGTCTCTAGGAGTTCTTTACCTGGGGTGACCCCAAGATTTGTGAAGTGTTGGAGGAAGGCCGCTTGTTGGTTCCCTGCCTCCTAGCCCTAAAATAATCATACAGAAACTATATTATTTAAAACACTGCTTGGCCCATTAGTTCTAGCTTCCTATTGGCTAACTCTAACACAATAATTTAACCCATTTCTATTAATCTGTGTATCGCCACGTGGCTGTGGCTTACCTGGTAAAGTTCCAGCATCTGTCTCTAGCGGGGCTCCATGGCTTCTCCCTGACTCTGCCTCCTTTCTCCCAGCATTCAGTCCAGTTTTCCCTGCCTACCTAAGTTCTGCCCTATCAACAAGCCAAGGCAGTTTCTTTATTCATTAATGGTCATCACAGCACGCAGAGGGAAATTGCACATCAGACGAAAGACGCAGGGTGGGGCAGGAGAGCCCTATCATTTAACAGTCAACCACACCAGCTAGTGCAGGCTATGAGATGGTGTGTGTGCATTTGTCCTTCAAAAAGTGTGTTCTGGACCCTTAATCCTGGACACTTCCAAAAGCGCTGGAAGGACTTAAGGGAGGCCAGTAGATAAAGGCTTCCCTGCATTGAAAAGATGCTTGTTTTATTGATTTGTTCATTGTCATTCATTACTCTTTAGATAAATTTTGCTAGGCAGCCTGGGCTGGCCTTGAACTCTTGATCTTTCTTCCCAACCTAGAGCTGGGATCACAAAGATGGTGCCTAGCTCCCAGTGTTGTGGTAGAAGTTCCTTCAACAGAAATTTATTTTCCCACCTCTCGGCCTTCTGCCCCATGATGCTTCACTGCCATGCAGCCATGCAGCCATGCAGCAAGATGCCTCTCCCTGGTGCTGGGCCTTTTAGTTTGGATTTCTGGACCATCAGAACCATGGACCAGTAAATCCCTGTTTATTATAAATTGCTTGGCCTGGAGTATTCTGTTAATGGAGACAGAATGGTGTCTACAAAGTGAGTTTCAAGTTTGCCACTCTTCAGCTTCAGGTGCCTCCCTATTAGGAAAACAGGGAAATCCCCAGTGAGCTCTGGTCCAGGAAATGACTTCATCCCAGCCCAGAGAAGACTCCCCCGGACCCCCTCACTACTATTCACCCCTCCTCTCTACACTGGAATGCTCCCATGCAAATGCAAAGTGTAGTTTGTGGTCTGTTCTCTCCCCACCAACAGTTCACCCTTGGTGAGAGGACCGCATGGGGCCGAGGGCTGGAACCCAGAGCTCAGGAAGACAGAGCACTGCAGAGTTAACCTAGCAGCTGGCAGCCTGCAATGCAGTCTCCTCTTAGACTAGGAGGGCCCACTGCTGCTCAGCTTAGGGGTCACAGAAGCCTGCAGTAGGGCCCAGGGCTATAGAGATGATTGCACTCACAGGACTAACAATGTCCTTTGTCTATTCTGCGCTGAAGTCATTCCCAACGTCAAAGCAAAAATCAGTCATTCTTCCTTCCTGCAACTGCCTCCCCTCTGCACTTGAGATGGCCAGTCCCAGACTGGCCTCCGTATGTGACTTAAGAGGATGCTGACTGTCTAACCCCTTCGTTTCCACCTCCAGCACCTGTGGGGCTAGGATTACAGGCAGGTTGCTACAGCCCATCTCTGCAGTGGTGAGGGCATGCTCTACCATCTGAACTCGACCCCTGGCCCAAGGGACTCTGGTTTGCTAAGCACAGAGGGTGCCTGGGTGTCCCAGCTCCATGGCTCCAGTCCTTGTCCCAAGGCTTCACAGACGAATTGCAGAGTTACAAACTCTTGGCCATCATGCGGCTTGTATCTGTTACGACTTCTCTCTGCAGACACTGGCACCCAGCTGCCACTCAGGAATGACATCTCCCTGTGGAGATTTGCATGGACCCTGTTCTTAGGGCTGCAGGCATGAGAGGGGTTTTCAAGTCTTTGGCTTTTTTGAGACGAAGTCTGAAACTTCCAGATTGAAACAACCCAAAACCCTTCTGAATAGCAGCTGTCAATACTTCCTGTGTTGCAACAACAAACGCCCCTTCTAGCTGCTGCCACCTGGGCTTGGCTGTTGAGCTCCTTCAGGCTCACAGGGGAGATGGGGCTGCTGTGGGGGTGGGAGCTTCCTGTCTGTCAGCTCAAGCTACAGAGCACTTCCCGTGAATCCCTTCCGGCTTCTGTATTTGGTAGTGCCGGGCTGCCACTGTTGTCCTTCACAGACCTGTGAGTGTTCAGTGTCTCCTGTGCCCTTAGTCATTTCCACAGGAACCTGTGGCTTGCGGAGGTGTCTGGCCCGTGTTTGATCAGCGGGGAATTTGCTTTCAGAGACAGATTCTATTCTATCCTCAGAATCACAGCTCCTTTTTTATTTAGCAAGCGCATTATTGCCTTTCATCTTTAATACTCATTTTAAATTAAACCAGCATTAAATCAGCTGCCAAGGTGGGCTGATTAATAGTCCTTTAATACAAAGGTTCAAAAGTCTATTTTCTGGCTTAGGAATGCAGCTGTGTGGCAGAGTGCTGGACTGGATTCCTGAGGCCCTGGGTTTCAATTCCCAAAGCTGCAAAGAATAAATGCCTGGACTGGGTAGAGTCTTTCATACTAATCACATGTCCACTCTCATAAATTCTTCAGTTGATAGCGTCAAATTCAACCCAAATTTAGTTTTTCTTTTGCTCCTCTTTGTCTCCTCTCTTTTTTTCCTTCTCATTGTCTGTCTGTCCTCCTCCTCCTCCTCCTCCTCCTCCTCTTCCTCTTCTTCTTCTTTGGTTTAACGAAGTCTCTTCTCTTCTAACCAGGTTGGCCTCAAACTCACTCAGCAGCTGAGGATGACCTTGAACCTCTGACCCTCCTGCATCCAACACCCTAGTGCTGGGAAGACTCTCCACAGCAGGCACGATCACACCCACCTTCAAACCGAGATTTCAGGAGGTTTCTCAGTTTCCCCTGGGTCTCTATGAGATCCATCCTAGATGGCTGGGATGGGAAGGCTGGCAAGGTCAGCCAGGTTCTCACCCTCAGGTCTCAGTCCGTCTGTTACAGTATGTCAATTATTATTCTTTTGTTGCCCAGTCAGGACTTTACATGTCAGCCCACGCTTCACCTACTTATGAAAATGGATGATTCCCTTTGACTCTTTGGGTCTCAGTTTGAAGGTTCCCATGTCAATACGCTGGGATCAAATTAATTAATCATTATTTTTTCCTGTTAACGTACTTGGAGACACAACTGCTGCAGGCCAAGTTCAGGTGAAGATCGGTCGAGGCTCGCTCAAAAGTCTGGCTGGGAGATCCTGTCCATGGTTCCGAGGAGCTAAGAAAAGATGTCTGGATCAGCGTGATGATTAAAATGAGTTAGGGTTGTTAACATTGGCAATGTGCTTGACAATGGCGAGTACCGGATACATTGCTGGTTTTGACATGAGATTGGTGGAATTGGGAGGAGGGTGATGGGTTGTGTGAGGAAAGCTTCCTCAGTGCACCCTGGCTGAGCTGCTGCCAAGGTCTGGTCGTTTGCCAGAGGGGTGGGGTTGGGGGGAGAGAAGGGGACTTGTCTCAGGTGATTAAGAATCTCCCCAGAGGGCTTTCCTGTTTTTCTTTCCTGCCCCTTCAACCTCATCCCTGAGCCTGGTTGGTGGTTGGTGCTCCGTCTCTGTGCTCCAGCTCCCCGTTCTCAGTTTTATGACCTCTAGCTTGGCTACTCCTACAAGGACTCTGTTTCCGATACAGTCACATTCTGAAGTGTGAGGGGCTGAAGCACAGAGGGGTGCACAGTGCACCCCCTGATGCCAACCTAGCAGAACTGGTTGGAGGGGAGGAGAAACGGATGCTTGACACCCCGAAAGCATAGCACTATGAGAAAGGGTGTCTGGTTTCTTCTGAGCCTTCAACAGTCATACGATAGTGTCTTAGTGGGGGTTTCTATTGTTTCGAGAAAACACCGTGACCAAAAAGCAACTAGGTGAGGTAAGGGTGGACTTGGCTCACACTTCCACATCACTGTCCATCATTGGAGGAAGTCAGGACAGGAATGTAAACAAAACAGGAACCTGAAGGCAGGATTTGATGCAGAAGCCATGGGGAGGTGCTGCTTTCTGGCTGGCTCCCATGGCTTGCTCAGCCTGCTTCCTTATAGAACCCAGGCCCACTAGTTCAGGAATAGGCCGACCCACCATGGGCTAGCCCCTCCCCTGTCAATCACTAATTAAGAACATTCCTTACAGGCCTGCCTACAGTTGGGACTTATGGAGGCATCTTCTCAAGTAAGGGTTCTCTCCTCTTAGTTAACTCTGGTTTATCAAGTTGATATTAGACCAGCGAGCACAGATAGTACCTTAAAAATCTGAGGAAGTGAAAAAGAGAAACTCAAAGTTGTCATCTGAAAATCTTGTAACAAGAGGCCGGTGATGTTCAGAAATAAAACGCACACGGTACTCGTGGGAGTGAGCCTCAAGAAAGGGCCGCATGCATCCGGGAGTGTTGTAGGGACTGGAGTGGGAAGAGCGATCGAGAGGGAAGAGAGCCTGCGAAAAGAAGCTAAGCATGAAATGTCTTCCTCCCCCCAATTCCAAGGGTAACTAAGAATTCTGGACTTGGTTAGAATGCAGGAAGCTCAGCTAGGTAGATAGAGTTCTCACTCAGTGTCACAGAGCCCTTGGTTCCATCCGTGTTGGTGCGCATCTTTGACCCCAGCATCCACAGAGCCCTGGGTTCCATCCGCGTTGGTGCGCATCTTTGACCCCGGCATCCACAGAGCCCTGGGTTCCATCCGCGTTGGTGCGCATCTTTGACCCCGGCATCCACAGAGCCCTGGGTTCCATCTGTGTTGGTGAGCATCTTTGACCCTGGCATCCACAGAGCAGATGGGACCCAACTCTGGAGTTATGACCAGAGAATTTGGATTTCAAGACCATCCATGAATTCAATTGGGATCAGAGACTGTCTTAAAACAGAAACAAAAAAAGGCAGAGCAAGAATGAGGCAGAGCAGATGGATAAGCACTGGGCAGATGGATAAGCACTGGGGCAGAAGGATATGCGCTGGGGCAGATGGATATTGCTGGGGCAGTTGGATAAGCACTGGGCAGATGGAGAAGCACTGGGCAGGTGGAGAAGCACTGGGCAGAGGGATAAGCACTGGGCAGATGAAGAAGCATTGGGCAGATGGAGAAGCACTGGGCAGATGGATATGCGCTGGGGCAGATGGATATTGCTGGGGCAGTTGGATAAGCACTGGGCAGATAGAGAATAACTGGGCAGATGGATAAGCACTGGGCAGATGGAGAAGCACTGGGCAGATGGAGAAGCACTGGGCAGATGGAGAAGCACTGGGCAGATGGAGAAGCACTGGGGCAGAAGAACCTCTTAGCAGAATGCTATAACAACACCTATCCTGTTTGTTCTTGATAAATGGCTACGGCAATTATAAATTCTAATAGATCAAAGGATGAGCAAACAGAGAATGGAGCCAAACTTGGCTGAAGAAACCATAAACTGTCTTAAAAGAATTCCAACATCCAAACCAGACTTCTGATTTTTTTCCCCTTGTAGAAGTCCTGTCTTAGGTTTCTTGGCTCAGACAGTCTCAGCTGAAACTACTCAGGGTTACAGTGAGAAGCCGCCCTTGACACTTGGAGAGGGAATAGTCATGGCTGTGTTCCAATAAAACTTTATTGACTGCACCAGGCAGCTAGCCAGGCATGGACTGGGCCATGACCTGCTGGACTGATCTGCAGTTCTCTGCCTTAGCACAATTTTAACCCAGAAAACAGCAACAGCAAAAATGCTGCAGACGCGATGTGGGATCTCTAAAGGCTGTCTCACAGGAGCCCTGCAAAGAGGAGGGTGTTCCAAAGGGGACGCTAATCTGGAGTTGGGGGTGCGTGCCACGACATGAGGAGTAGATCTAGGAGGAGTGAGGAGGTGAATATAAAAGAAATATTGGAGACAACAGCCCACTTATTTGGGCACAGATTTCTGAGCAAATGCTAAAACCCTGTCCATGTGCTCCAAATGCTGTGAGCAATGTCTTTGCAGTGCTTGCGGTTTTCAGCGGGGGAAACATGAAAGACGCAGGGCCCTCACTCTCAAGGGATTATTGCTTTCCTCAGTGGTTGCCAATGAATTAAAAGTCCTGAACAGCAAAGATGGGGGCAACACAGATTTGGACCAGCGTGCCCAGTGTGCCCAGTTAGGAGGGACTGCAGAGGACTCTGCAAGAATTGAGGTTCGATTCCTTGGGAAAGCGGACAAAGTGCGAGTTCATTACACACGCGCAGTGCCACACCCGGTGGCGCTTAAGTGGGCACGCGAGTCTTCACGCTTGTGTGGCGGGAACTTTGACTCCTCCCGAAGATGTGGCTCTCTCATTTGCATTTTGGCTCTTTAGGGCACAACTTTGGGCAATTTAAGAGCCATAGTCAAGCCGGGCAATGATGGCACAAGCCTTTAATCCCAGCACTCAGGAGGCAGACGTGGGCAGATCTCTGTGAGTATGAGATCAGCCTGGTCTACAAAGTGAGTTCCAGGACAACCAAGGCTGTTACACAGGGAAACCCTGTCTCGAAAAAACAAAAACAAGCAAAGAACATTTGCTGCTTTTGCAGGAGATTCAAGTCTGGTTCCCAGCACCCATGCTGGACATCTTACAGCCATTGAAACCTCAGGCTCCTAAATGCATGGACAGAAACCTCTCCTCTCTCATTTCTTCAGCATTTCTCTCTTTTGAAATTCCATCCTACTAACCGTCCCATACTTTGGGGATGAATTGCACTAGTTGGATGAAGAAGACAGTAGTGGCAGAAATGAGGAATTATGCGGCGTGCACAGTCAACTCCTTGCAAGACTCTGGCGGCAAGGATGGGATTCCCCAAGCTGGACTCTGCCCAGCACGCCAGGCTTAGGTTGTTGGGTAAGAGAACATCCGAAAAATGAAGTTGGCATCTGGCAAAGTGTTTTTATAATGTGGAAGTAAGTGACCGTGAATTTATTTTCTTTTAACAGCCTTTCCTGGCAGGAGCATGCCGTGGTAGCTGCAGATCTGGGATCCTGCAGGGGCAGCAGCCGTGCTGGGCAGCTGTGGGGTACGTTTAGAGCAATCGTTTCTTGGCATCTATTGTGTTGAAGAGCAGAAGATACCAGATGTGGTGTTTCACTTTGCCAGTGTTCGGCTTCTCCTTTTGAAGACTCTCCAGTGATCATGGCCACCTATCGCTTACACTTTGTCAGCTGGCGTGCCCGGATCAACACCTTAGAACACAGGAAAAGCCCACTGAATCCCTCTCTTCTCTCTCGTGTTAGCTCCCCACATAACACTGCCAAATGGTAGAGCATGAATCAAATGCTCCCTGTCCTCTGTAGAGGTGGACACTGGTGAAGCTGGCCCAGACCATCAAGCATTCCCAACAAGCTCAATGCGACATTCTGGGATTTTGCAGACGTATCGTGTGGCTCACGCTGTTTGTCCAGTTTTTGACAATGCAGTTGTAGGGCAGGGTGGTGACATAGAGCTGTGCAGGGAACTAGTTGCGGGTTTTTCTCCCTGTGAGTGGGAGGAGTGGGAGGATGCTATGCTGTCCTGCCCCTTGTTTTTATTTTTGAGACTCTGTCTCAATAAAAAAGAGCATTGAATTTGACATCAAGGAAGTGTGTGTGTGCATGCATGTGTGCATGCGTGTATGTGCATGTGCATGAATGTGTGTGTGTGTGCACATGTGTGTAAGCCAGACTGATGCATAGCCTCAAAGAATCAGCTTCCAGCAAGACCCCAAACTGCTGCTACTGCCGTGCACAGGCTGTGTGCTCCTGCAGTAGGAGCACGCTTGCCAAATGCTGAGAGTTCAGTGTCCTCCCAGCTTCTCTTCCTCCGCCCATCTTCACCAGGAGCCCCCGTTAGAGGCTTTTAGCTTCGGTGCTCTCTCAGACCTCTGCCCTGTCGCAGCCTCTGCCCTGCCTCAGCCTCTGTCCTGCTGCAGCCTCTGCCCTGCTGCAGCCTCTGCCCTGCCGCAGCCTCTGCCCCGCTGCAGCCTCTGTCCTGCTGCAGCCTCTGCCCTGCCACAGCCTCTGTCCTGCTGCAGCCTCTGTCCTGTCATGCTAAGCCTCTGTTTGCTACTCATAACTGTCAGTGTTGCTTGTTACTGGTCAGGAATGGTGGTGGACAGGCTTCCCGTTTCCTTCTAAGCATAAAGTAAAACACAGAAAGCGTGTAACGTTTATGCTCAGAGCCCTGGAGGATGTGTAACTGCGGCTACCAGATCCCACCAGGGAATCAAACCAGAAGTGGAGCCCATTGGCTAGGGGGCAAATGCCGGTTTCTTTGAAGCTTCTCCAGCGAGGGCACAATGAGCTACTGCATTGCAAGCAGCACCCTGAGTTATTCAGGACCTGGCATGGAGCCGTTCACACTTCCGCATCAGTACATTCAGTCTTAAATAAACTGTGCTACTGGAAAACCTGTTCAGATCTGCGGTCCCCAGCTTCCTCTCCTGCAGTGCTGTCCTCCCGGGAAAGCTGTGAGCTCAGAGACAAAGAGCTACAAACAAGAGTGAGTTTAGCTGGGTGGAGGGGAACACTGATAGTCCCAGAACACCAGAGATAGAGGCAGGCACAGCACAAGAGAGCTCAAGAGTTCAAGGCCAGCCCAGTTACAGAGTGAGTTCCAGGAACCCTGACTCAAAAACATAAAACAAAACAAACAAAACAAGTGAGCCTGTGTTAGGTGTATGGCCGGTACTAGACTTTATTGGAATTATACTAATAAATATCTCCCAAAGACATTTTACACACCAGAAAATGTTCCTGGTGCTGAGGGTACATGACGAAACACAAAAATCCTGGTCTTGGTGGAATCTACTTGCCGAAAGGAGAGACAATATGGAGATGGTGACCAATGTTACAGATCAAAACAAAGGAAGGAGTTGGCCTGAGTTCTGCTGGGGCAATCGAGGAACCTTCTCACTAGGAATAGACCCACACAGCATTCCACAAGACAGTCTGCCTGGTGTAGTTAGTGGCTGATGTCTGTCATCCCTGCACCAGGGAGGCGGAGGCAGGAGGATGGGATGTTTGAGGTCAGCCTAAGCTGTTCAGTGAGAACTTGAGAACTTGTTTCTGAATGAAACCACAGACAGAGTTACTTTAGCTCACAGATGCGGAACTGGGGTCACTGATGGTTGTGAGCTACCATGTGCATGCTGGGAATCTAACCCAGGACCTCTGGAAGATCAGCCAGTGCTCTTAACTACTGAGCCATCTCTCTACCTTAGAGGTAGAGGTATTTTGTGGTTGGCAGGCCTGGTGGTGGGTAACTCAGTCATCTTTTATTTTGTTTGTTATTATTGTTTGATTTTTTTTTTTTTTTGAGACAGGGCTTCTCTGTGTAATCCTGGCTGTCCTGAAACTTGTTTTGAAGACCAGGTTAGCCTCCAACTCAGAGATCCACCTGCCTCTGCCTCCCAAGTACTGGGACTAAAGGTGTGCAAATCCCGCCCCCCTCCCACCCCCGTGGCAAGCCAACTTTAAGAAGAATGTATTCCTCAGAGCAGTTTCCAGCTCACTCCAACCCTGGCCAGAAGGCAGAGATTTGTGGCACACTTGGTCCCCCACACTTACAACAACCTCCCCACTACTGAGAACTCCCAACAGCCTTGTTCAAACAGGCTGGCTTCTTCCACATCCTACACCTTTCTCATGGGTCAGGCTGTGGTTTCAGGAGTTCTGAGCCCTGGACCCTAAGTCATCCTCCCCACCTCCAGCCTCTACTATTCCAGGCAGGCACGCATCTGCCAATTCCCCTTTGTAAAGGATGTCAGGTGGACAGCAGGGAGCATGGACAGACAGAAGGAAGCCAGGACAGAGCGGCATCGTGGGTTAGCTCAGAGACTGTCTCCCAGCCTGGGCTATGAATTCCTTTTTATTTCCTTGAGACTGGGTCTCCAGCCCAGAATGGACTGTGTACAGGCCAGGATGTCTTTCTGACTCTGTCGGCTGAGTGCTGGGAACTGAGCAGAGACTTCCGGCATGCTAGGCAAGGTTCTCCCAGGTGAGCAGCATCCCAGCCCCCAGGTTATGATTTCTTTTCTAGGAATTTCTCAGCCCTGGATTTCATCACCACTAGCTCTTCAGTGTCTCACCGTGGTTTGACTCAGGCTGCCCTGAAGACTTGTTTAAAAGCTCCCGATTTAATGTTGCGTCTGGAATAAGTAAACCCTCATCTGTCACCACTCTGAGTCACAGGGCAGGTCACCGTCACTGTTAGTGGCTCATGAGCTTCCAGACAGGCAGCCTGGCCCTGTGACTGGCAGGAAGCAGCCCCAGCCAGACACCCACACCTTAGGGCAGAGCTACTCTCTCAGAAGCAGCGTGTGGCATGTGGCCGGGAGTGTGTCATCTGTTTGGAGTTTGGAAGTGGTTGAGGAAGGAAGAAGGACGCCTGGGGAAGACACAGTGGGACCTGTGGTTGTTCTCACCTCACATGGCTGGTTTGCTCCTTAACGATAAGGAGGGGAAATCACTGAGTTTTCTCACCCGAAGACAGGGGATGAGCTCACGCCGGTCTTTGTGCTATTTGGGCCAAGAATGAGAGTCTGCTTTGTTCCCCATATTTTTGTTGGAGAAATAAAGAAAGAGGGTATGCTAAGTGTGCCCTTTCTTGGTGACTGGGGAGATGGGGAATGTTTGGTCAAAAGCATCACCCCAGCTCCCTAACACCCCTTTATACCAAGAGTCTGGGATATTATAGTGGGGCCTCACCCCAGCCGTCTGGCATTCATCTTTGGAATACCGGCCAAGAAACTCCATTTCAAGCCCCCTCCCCTGGGAGTTGCCTTAGTCCCAACTCCACCTCTGAGAAAGCCCGCCAAGCAATAACCCCTCCCTAGGGAAGGTCAAAACCACTCCCACAGGCTACTTAAACTGCCCCCAGAGAATGAACATGTGGTCTCTGGGTTTCACAAGGTCTCCCCTCCTCTCTCTTTCCCTCGCCATGCTTTCCTGAGAGCACTGCATTAAATGTGGGGGTCTTTTAGTTTGGGTTTAATTTGGTCTGATTGGAATTATTTTTATCAGCTGAGAGGCTTATCTAAGAAATATTCCTGAAGCCCTAGTTACCCAGGGAAGGTTTCTTTGTCCCAGCAGGCTTTGCTGTTCTCTTCACAGTGACTTGAGTGTGGAGGTGCTCCCCAGCTGTGCAGTGCCCCCTAGCAGTGCAATGCTCCCCAACAGT
>NC_022027.1:55057752-55058184 GCF_000317375.1 Microtus ochrogaster | reverse complement strand
GGCAGCGCAGTGCTCCGCTGGTTTTGCTGTTTGGGTCATTTCTCAGGGTCATTATTCTGTTGCTTTCATGAGCCCTAAAAGTTTTCACCTTTATGAGCACTCTCCTCTTCTAAAGAGGAGAGAGAGAAAGAATGTGTGTGTGTGGGGGGGGGGAAGGTGCTGCACACATGTGTACCACATGGAAACCAGAAGAGAGACGCAGGGAGTCCTTCTCTATCTCTCTCCCCTGTTCCTCTGAGGCAGGATTTCTCCCTGAACCTGGTGAAATGGATTAATAAAAAATGCTGCAGATCCATAGTGGCTGCAGAGGGCAGCGGGCCATGACCCGAGCTGGGGCAAGCAGCGGGACCCAGAGCAGGCAGTCCCAGGCAGGGGCCATGCATGAAACCACGCCGCTGCAGGTCTCCAAAGCTGATTGGTCCCAGGCAGGGG